>NC_090377.1:139845102-140148427 GCF_036365525.1 Heterodontus francisci | reverse complement strand
CTTCCCCGCACACAGAAACCCCTTCCCCACGAAATGCAACCTCTTCCCCACACACTGAAACCCCTTCCCACAAACTGAAAACCATCCCCACAGACTGAAACACATCCCCACAGACTGAAACCCCATCCCCACACACTGAAACGCATCCCCACACACTGAAACCTCTTCCCCACACACTGAAACCCCTTCCCCACGCACTGAAACCTCTTCCACACACACTGAAACCTCTTCCCAACTCACTGAAACCTCTTCCCCACACACTGAAACTCCTTCCCCACACATTGAAACCTCTTCCCCACACGGTGTATCTTCTTCCACACCCACTGAAACCAATCCCCAAACACTGACACCCCTTCCACACACACTAAAACATCTTCCACACACACTGAAACCTCTTCCCCACACACTGAAACCCCTTGCACACACTGTAACCCCTTTCCCGCACACGGAAACCCCTAACCCACGCTCTGAAACCTCTACCCCACACACTGAAACCCCTTCCCACAAACTGAAAACCATCCCCACAGAGTGAAACACATCCCCACAGACTGAAACCCCTTCCCCAGACACTGAAACGCATCCCCAAACACTGAAACCTCTTCCACAAACACTGAAACCTTTCCCTACAGACTGCAACCCTTCCCCACACACTGAAACCTCTTCCCCACACACTGAAACCGCTTCCACACGCACTGAAACCCATCCCAACACACTGAAACCTCTTCCCCACACACTGAGACCTCTTCCCCACACACTGAAAACCCTTCCCCACACACTGAAACCCCTTCCCCACACACTGAAACCTCTTCCCCATACACTAAAACCACTTCCCCACAAGCTGAAACCACTTCCCCACACACTGAAACCTCGGCCCCACACACTGAAACCCCTTATCCACAAACTGAAACCCCTTCCACACACACTGAAACCTCTTCCTCACACACTGAAACCTCTTCCCCACACACTGAATCCCCTTCCCCACACACTGACACCCATCCCCACAAACAGAAAGCCCTTCCCCACACACTGAAAACCTTCCCTACACACAGAAACCTCTTCCCACACACTGAAACCTCTTCGCCACAGAGTGAAACCGTTCCCCACACACTGAAACCTCTTCCCTACACACTGAAATTTCTTCCGCAAACACTGAAACATCTTCCCCACACACTGAAACCTCTTCCCCACACACTGAAACCTCTTCCCCACACACTGAAACATCTTCTCGACGCACTGAAACCCCTTCCCAGCACACTGAAACCTCTTCCCCAGACACTGAATCCCCTTCATCACACATTGAAACCCCTTCCCCACACACTGAAACCCCTTCCCCACAGACTGAAATCCCTGAACCACACACTGAAAACCATCCCCACACACTGAAATCTCTTCCTCACACACTGAAACCCCTTTCCCACACACTGAAACCGTTTCCCCACACACTGAAAGCCTTCCCCACACAGTGAAACCATCCCCACACACTGAAACCCATCCCCACACAGTGAAACCCCTTGCCCACGCACTGAAACCTCTTCCACACACACTGAAACATGTTTCCCACACATTGAAACCTCTTCCCCACACGCTGTATCTTCTTCCACACCCACTGAAACCAATCCCCAAACACTGACACCCCTTCCACACACACTAAAACATCTTCCACACACACTGAAACCTCTTCCCCACACACTGAAACCCCTTGCACACACTGTAACCCCTTCCCCGCACACGGAAACCCCTAACCCACGCACTGAAACCTCTACCCCACACACTGAAACCCCTTCCCACAAACTGAAAACCATCCCCACAGAGTGAAACACATCCCCACAGACTGAAACCCCTTCCCCAGACACTGAAACGCATCCCCAAACACTGAAACCTCTTCCACACACACTGAAACCTTTCTCTACAGACTGCAACCCTTCCCCACACACTGAAACGCTTCCCCACACACTGAAACCGCATCCACACGCACTGAAACCCATCCCAACACACTGAAACCTCTTCCCCACACACTGAGACCTCTTCCCCACACACTGAAAACCCTTCCCCACACACTGAAACCCCTTCCCCACACACTGAAACCTCTTCCCCATACACTAAAACCACTTCCCCACAAGCTGAAACCACTTCCCCACACACTGAAACCTCGGCCCCACACACTGAAACCCCTTATCCACAAACTGAAACCCCTTCCACACACACTGAAACCTCTTCCTCACACACTGAAACCTCTTCCCCACACACTGAATCCCCTTCCCCACACACTGACACCCATCCCCACAAACAGAAAGCCCTTCCCCACACACTGAAAACCTTCCCTACACACAGAAACCTCTTCCCACACACTGAAACCTCTTTGCCACAGAGTGAAACCGTTCCCCACACACTGAAACCTCTTCCCTACACACTGAAATTTCTTCCGCAAACACTGAAACATCTTCCCCACACACTGAAACCTCTTCCCCACACACTGAAACATCTTCCCCACACACTGAAACATCTTCTCGACGCACTGAAACCCCTTCCCAGCACACTGAAACCTCTTCCCCAGACACTGAATCCCCTTCATCACACATTGAAACCCCTTCCCCACACACTGAAACCCCTTCCCCACAGACTGAAATCCCTGAACCACACACTGAAACATCTTCCCCACACACTGAAACATCTTCCCCACACACTGAAACCTCTTCCCCACACACTGAAACATCTTCTCGACGCACTGAAACCCCTTCCCAGCACACTGAAACCTCTTCCCCAGACACTGAATCCCCTTCATCACACATTGAAACCCCTTCCCCACACACTGAAACCCCTTCCCCACAGACTGAAATCCCTGAACCACACACTGAAACCCATCCCCACACACTGAAATCTCTTCCTCACACACTGAAACCCCTTTCCCACACACTGAAACCGTTTCCCCACACACTGAAAGCCTTCCCCACACAGTGAAACCATCCCCACACACTGAAACCCATCCCCACACAGTGAAACCCCTTGCCCACGCACTGAAACCTCTTCCACACACACTGAAACCTCTTCCCCACACACTGAAACCTCTTCCACACACACTGAAACTCCTTCCCCACGCATTGAATTCTCTTCCCCACACACTGAAACCTCTTACCCACACACTGAAACCACTTCCCCACACACTGAAACCCCTTCCCCACACACTGAAACCTCTTCCCCATACACTAAAACCCCTTCCCCACAGTCTGAAACCACTTCCCCACACACTGAAACCTCTTCCGCACACACTGAAAACCCTTTTCCACAAACTGAAACCCCTTTCCAACACACTGAAACCTCTTCCCCACACACTGAAACCTCTTCCGCACAGACTGAAACCCCTTCCACACACACTGAAACCCATCCCCACTCACTGAAACGTCATCCCCACACACTTAAACCTCTTCCCCACACACTGAAAATCTTCCCCACACGCTGAGACCAATCCCCACACACTGAAACCTCTTCCCCACACACTGAAACCTCTTCACCACACACTAAAACCGTTCCCGACACACTGAAACCCTTCGCCACACTCTGAAACCCATCCCCACACTCTGAAACCTCTTCCCCACACACTGAAAACTTTCCCCACACACTGAAACCCTTCCCCACACACTGAAACCCTTCCCCACACACTGAAACCACTTCCCCACACACTGAAACCTCTTCCCCACACATTGAAACCCATCCCCACATACTGAATCCCCTTTACCACACACTGAAACCCCTTCCCCACACACTGATACCTCTTCCTCACACACTGAAACATCTTCCCCACACACTGAATCCCCTTCCCCACACACTGAAACCCATCCCCACACACTGAAACCCTTCGCTACACACAGAAACCTCTTCCCACACACTGAAACCTCTTCGCCACAGACTGAAACCCTTCCCCACAAACTGAAGCTTCTTCCCCACACACTGAAACCTCTTCCCGACTCACTGAAACCTCTCCCCACACACTGAAACGTCTTCTCGACACACTGAAACCACTTCCCAGCACACTGAAACCTCTTCCCCAGACACTGAATCCCGATCACCACCCACTGAAACCCCTTCCCCACTCACTGAAACCACTTCCCCACAGACTGAAACCCCTTCCCCATTCTCTGAAACCTCTTCCCCACACAATGAAACCACTTCCCCACACACTGAAAGCCCTTCCCCACATACTGAAACATCTTCCCCACACACTGAAACCTCTTCCCCACACACTGAAACCTAACCCCACACACTGAAACGTCTTCTCGACACACTGAAACCACATCCCAGCACACTGAAACCTCTTCCCCAGACACTGATTCCCCATCACCACCCACTGAAACCCCTTCCCCACAGACTGAAACACCTTCCACACACGCTGAAACCCCTTCCCCGCACACAGAAACCCCTTCCCCACGAAATGCAACCTCTTCCCCACACACTGAAACCCCTTCCCACAAACTGAAAACCATCCCCACTGACTGAAACACATCCCCACAGACTGAAACCCCTTCCCCACACACTGAAACGCATCCCCACACACTGAAACCTCTTCCCCACACACTGAAACCCCTTCCCCACGCACTGAAACCTCTTCCACACACACTGAAACCTCTTCCCAACTCACTGAAACCTCTTCCCCACACACTGAAACTCCTTCCCCACGCATTGAATCCTCTTCCACACACACTGAAACATGTTTCCCACACATTGAAACCTCTTCCCCACACGCTGTATCTTCTTCCACACCCACTGAAACCAATCCCCAAACACTGACACCCCTTCCACACACACTAAAACATCTTCCACACACACTGAAACCTCTTCCCCACACACTGAAACCCCTTGCACACACTGTAACCCCTTCCCCGCACACGGAAACCCCTTCCCCACGCACTGAAACCTCTACCCCACACACTGAAACCCCTTCCCACAAACTGAAAACCATCCCCACAGAGTGAAACACATCCCCACAGACTGAAACCCCTTCCCCAGACACTGAAACGCATCCCCAAACACTGAAACCTCTTCCACACACACTGAAACCTTTCCCTACAGACTGCAACCCTTCCCCACACACTGAAACCTCTTCCCCACACACTGAAACCGCTTCCACACGCACTGAAACCCATCCCAACACACTGAAACCTCTTCCCCACACACTGAGACCTCTTCCCCACACACTGAAAACCCTTCCCCACACACTGAAACCCCTTCCCCACACACTGAAACCTCTTCCCCATACACTAAAACCACTTCCCCACAAGCTGAAACCACTTCCCCACACACTGAAACCTCGGCCCCACACACTGAAACCCCTTATCCACAAACTGAAACCCCTTCCACACACACTGAAACCTCTTCCTCACACACTGAAACCTCTTCCCCACACACTGAATCCCCTTCCCCACACACTGACACCCATCCCCACAAACAGAAAGCGCTTCCCCACACACTGAAAATCTTCCCTACACACAGAAACCTCTTCCCACACCCTGAAACCTCTTCGCCACAGAGTGAAACCGTTCCCCACACACTGAAACCTCTTCCCTACACACTGAAATTAATTCCGCAAACACTGAAACATCTTCCCCACACACTGAAACCTCTTCCCCACACACTGAAACCTCTTCCCCACACACTGAAACATCTTCTCGACGCACTGAAACCCCTTCCCAGCGCACTGAAACCTCTTCCCCAGACACTGAATCCCCTTCACCACACATTGAAACCCCTTCCCCACACACTGAAACCTCTTCCACACACACTGAAACCACTTCCCCACAGTCTGAAACCCCTTCCCCTCTCTCTGAAACCTCTTCCCCACACACTGAAACCACTTCCCCACACACTGAAACCTCTTCCCCACACACTGAAACCCCTTCCCCACAGACTGAAATCCCTGAACCACACACTGAAACCCATCCCCACACACTGAAATCTCTTCCTCACACGCTGAAACCCCTTTCCCACACACTGAAACCGTTTCCCCACACACTGAAAGCCTTCCCCACACAGTGAAACCATCCCCACACACTGAAACCCATCCCCACACAGTGAAACCCCTTGCCCACGCACTGAAACCTCTTCCACACACACTGAAACCTCTTCCCCACACACTGAAACCTCTTCCACACACACTGAAACTCCTTCCCCACGCATTGAATTCTCTTCCCCACACACTGAAACCTCTTACCCACACACTGAAACCACTTCCCCACACACTGAAACCCCTTCCCCACACACTGAAACCTCTTCCCCATACACTAAAACCCCTTCCCCACAGTCTGAAACCACTTCCCCACAGACTGAAACCTCTTCCGCACACACTGAAAACCCTTTTCCACAAACTGAAACCCCTTTCCAACACACTGAAACCTCTTCCCCACACACTGAAACCTCTTCCGCACAGACTGAAACCCCTTCCACACACACTGAAACCCATCCCCACTCACTGAAACGTCATCCCCACAGACTTAAACCTCTTCCCCACACACTGAAAATCTTCCCCACACGCTGAGACCAATCCCCACACACTGAAACCTCTTCCCCACACACTGAAACCTCTTCACCACACACTAAAACCGTTCCCGACACACTGAAACCCTTTGCCACACTCTGAAACCCATCCCCACACTCTGAAACCTCTTCCCCACACACTGAAAACTTTCCCCACACACTGAAACCCTTCCCCACACACTGAAACCCTTCCCCACACACTGAAACCCCTTCCCCACACACTGAAACCTCTTCCCCACACATTGAAACCCATCCCCACATACTGAATCCCCTTTACCACACACTGAAACCCCTTCCCCACACACTGATACCTCTTCCTCACACACTGAAACATCTTCCCCACACACTGAATCCCCTTCCCCACACACTGAAACCCATCCCCACACACTGAAACCCTTCGCTACACACAGAAACCTCTTCCCACACACTGAAACCTCTTCGCCACAGACTGAAACCCTTCCCCACAAACTGAAGCTTCTTCCCCACACACTGAAACCTCTTCCCCACTCACTGAAACCTCTCCCCACACACTGAAACGTCTTCTCGACACACTGAAACCACTTCCCAGCACACTGAAACCTCTTCCCCAGACACTGAATCCCGATCACAACCCACTGAAACCCCTTCCCCACACACTGAAACCACTTCCCCACAGACTGAAATCCCTTCCCCATTCTCTGAAACCTCTTCCCCACACAATGAAACCACTTCCCCACACACTGAAAGCCCTTCCCCACACACTGAAACATCTTCCCCACACACTGAAACCTCTTCCCCACACACTGAAACCTATCCCCACACACTGAAACGTCTTCTCGACACACTGAAACCACATCCCAGCACACTGAAACCTCTTCCCCAGACACTGATTCCCCATCACCACCCACTGAAACCCCTTCCCCACAGACTGAAACCACTTCCCCACAGACTGAAACCCCTTCCCCATTCTCTGAAACCTCTTCCCCACACACTGAAACCACTTCCCCACACACTGAAAGCCCTTCCCCACAAACTGAAACCACTTCCCCACACACTGAAACCCCTTCCACACAGACTGAAATCCCTTAACCACACACTGAAACCCATCCCCACACACTGAAATCTCCTCCTCACACACTGAAACCTCTTCACCACACGCTGTATCATCTTCCACACCCACTGAAACCCATCCCCAAACACTGAAACCCCTTCCACAAACACTGCAACCTCTTCCCCACACACTGAAACCCCTTCCACACACACTGTAACCCATTCCCCGCACACTGAAACCCCTTCCCCACACACTGAAACACCTTCCACACACGCTGAAACCCCTTCCCCGCACACAGAAACCCATTCCCCACGAACTGCAACCTCTTCCCCACACACTGAAACCCCTTCCCACAAACTGAAAACCATCCCCACAGACTGAAACCTCTTGCCACACACTGAAACGCATCCCCACACAATGAAACCTCTTCCACACACACTGAAACATTTCCCTACAGACTGAAACCCTTCCCGACACACTGAAACCTCTTCCCCACACACTGAAACCCCTTCCACACACACGGAAACCCATCCCCACAAACTGAAACCTCTTCCCCACACACTGAAACCCCTTCCCCATACACTAAAACCCCTTCCCCACAGACTGAAACCACTTCCCCACACACTGAAACCTCTTACCCGCACACTGAAACCCCTTATCCACTAACTGAAACCCCTTTCCAACACACTGAAACCTCTTCCCCACACACTGAAACGTCTTCCGCACAGACTGAAACCCCTTCCCCACACACTGAAACCCATCCCCACACGCTGAAACCTCATCCCCACACACTGAAACCCCTTCCCCACACACTGAAACCCCTTCCCCACACACTGAAACCCATCCCCACACACTGAAACCTCTTCCCAACACAGTGAAACCTCTTCCGCACATACTGAAACCCATTCCCCACACACTGTAACCCCTTCCCCACACACTGAGCCCATCCCCACACACTGAAACCTCATCCCCACACACTGAAACCCCTTCCCCACACATTGAAACCTCTTCCCCACGCACTGAAACCCCTTCCCCACACACTGAAACCACTTGCCCACACTCTGAATCATCTTCCCCACGCACTGAAACCTCTTCCACACACTGAAACCTCTTCCCCACACACTGAAACCTCTTCCCGACGCACTGAAACCTCTTCCACACACACTGAAACATCTTCCCCACACTCTGAAACCTCTTCCCCACACGCTGAAACTTCCTCCACACCCACTGAAACACATCCCCATGCACTGAAACCCCTTCCACACACACTGAAACCTCTTCCACACACAATGAAACCCCTTCCCCGCACACGGAAACCTCTTCCGCACACACTGAAACCCCTTCCCCACACATTGAAACCTTTCCCTACACAATGAAACCCATCCCCACACACTGAACCCTGTACCCCACACACTGAAACCTCTTCCCCACACACTGCAAACCTTCCCCACGCACTGAAACCCCTTCCCCACAGACAGAAACCCCTTAACCAAACACTGAAACCCATCCCCACACACTGAAATCTCTTCCCCACACACTGAAACCCCATCCCCACACACTGAAACCCCTTCACCACAGACTGAAACCTTTACCCACACACTGAAACCTCTTCCCCACACACTGAAACCCCTTCCCCACGCACTGAAACCTCTTCCACACACACTGCAACCTCTTCCCAACACACTGAAACCTCTTCCCCACACACTGAAACTCCTTCCCCACGCATTGAATCCTCTTCCACACACACTGAAACATCTTCCCCACACATTGAAACCTCTTCCCCACACGCTGTATCTTCTTCCACACCCACTGAAACCAATCCGCAAACACTGAAACCCCTTCCACACACACTAAAACATCTTCCACACACACTGAAACCTCTTCCCCACACACTGAAACCCCTTGCACACACTGTAACCCCTTCCCCGCACACGGAAACCCCTTCCCCACGCACTGAAACCTCTACCCCACACACTGAAACCCCTTCCCACAAACTGAAAACCATCCCCACAGAGTGAAACACATCCCCACAGACAGAAACCCCTTCCACACACACTGAAACGCATCCCCACACACTGAAACCTCTTCCACACACACTGAAATCTTTCCCTACAGACTGCAACCCTTCCCCACACACTGAAACCTCTTCCCCACACACTGAAACCGCTTCCACACGCACTGAGACCTCTTCCCCACACACAGAAACCCCTTCCCCACACACTGAAACCCCTTCCCCACACACTGAAACCTCTTCCCCATACACTAAAACCACTTCCCCACAGACTGAAACCACTTCCCCACACACTGAAACCTCGTCCCCACACACTGAAACCACTTATCCACTAACTGAAACCCCTTCCACACACACTGAAACCTCTTCCTCACACACTGAAACCTCTTCCCCACACACTGAATCCCCTTCCCCACAAACTGAAACCCATCCCCACACAGAGAAAGCCCTTCCCCACACACTGAAAACCTTCCCTACACACAGAAACCTCTTCCCACACACTGAAACCTCTTCGCCACAGAGTGAAACCGTTCCCCACACACTGAAACCTCTTCCCTAGACACTGAAATCTCTTCCGCAAACACTGAAACCTCTTCCCCACACACTGAAACATCTTCCCCACACATTGAAACCTCTTCCCCACATGCTGTATCTTCTTCCACAACCACTGAAACCTCTTCCCCAAACACTGAAACCCTTCCACACACACTAAAACCTCTCCCACAGACACTGAAACACCTTCCCTACACACTGAAACCCCTTCCACACACACTGTAACCCCTTCCCCGCACACTGAAACCCCTTCCCCACACACTGAAACCCCTTCCACACACACTCAAACCCGTTCCCCACACACGGAAACTCCTTCCCCATGCACTGAAACCTCTTCCCCACACACTGAAACCCCTTCCCACAAACTGAAAACCATCCCCACTAACTGAAACACATCCCCACAGACTGAAACCCCTTCCCCACACACTGAAACGCATCCCCACACATTGAAACCTCTTCCACACACACTGAAACCTTTCCCTACTGACTGAAACCCTTCCCCACACACTGAAACCTCTTCCCCACACACTCAAACCACTTCCACACACACTGAAAACCATCCCCACACACTGAAACCTCTTCCCCACACGCTGAAACCTCTTCCCCATACACTGAAACCCCTTCCCCACACACTGAAACCTCTTCCCCATGCACTAAAACCCCTTCCCCACAGACTGAAACCACTACCCCACACACTGAAACCTCTTCCCCACACACTGAAACCCCTTATCCACAAACTGAAACCCCTTTCCCACACACTGAAACCTCTTCCCCACACACTAAAACCTCTTCCGCACAGGCTGAAACCCCTTCCCCACACACTGAAACCCATCCCCACACACTGAAACCTCATCCGCACACACTGAAACGACTTCCCCACACACTGAAACCCCTTCCCCACACACTGAAACCCATCCCCACACACTGAAACCTCATCCCAACACACTGAAGCCTCTTCCGCACAGACTGAAACCCCTTCCCCACACACTGAAACCCCTTCCCCACACACTGAAACCCATCCCCACACACTGAAACCTCATCCCCACACACTGAAACCCCTTCCCCACACACTGAAACCCATCCCCACACACTGAAACCTCATCCCAACACACTGAAGCCTCTTCCACACACACTGAAACCCCTTCCCCACACACTGAAACCACTTCCCCACAAACTGAAACCTCTTCCCCACACACTGAAACACCTTCCCCACGCACTGAAACCTCTTCCACACACAGAAACCTCTTCCCCACACACTGAAACCTCTTCCCCACGCACTGAAACCTCTTCCACACACACTGAAACCTCTTGCCCACACACTGAAACCTCTTCCCCACACGCTGAAACTTCTTCCACATCCACTGAAACCCATCCCCACACACTGAAACCCCTTCCACACACACTGAAACCTCTTCCACACACAATGAAATCCATTCCCCACACACGGAAACCTCTTCCGCACACACTGAAACCCCTTCCCCACACACTGAAACCTTTCCCTACACAATGAAACCCATCCCCACACACTGAAACCTGTACCCCACACACTGAAACCTCTTCCCCACACACTGAAAACCTTCCCCACACACTGAAACCCCTTCCCCACAGACAGAAGCCCCTTAACCAAACACTGAAACCCCTTCCCCACAGACTGAAACCCATCCCCACACACTGAAGCCACTTCCCCACACACAGAAAGCTCTTCCCCACAGAGTGAAACCCTTACCCACACAATGAAACCTTTTCCCCACACACTGAAACCCCTTCCCCACGCCCAGAAACCTCTTCCACACACATCGAAACCCCTTCCCTACACACTGAAACCTCCTCCCCACACACTGAAACTCCTTCCCCACGCACTGAATCCTCTTCCACACACACTGAAACGTCTTCCCCACACACTGAAACCTCTTCCCCACACGCTGAACCTTCTTCCACACCCACTGAAACTCATCCCCACACACTGAAACCCCTTCCACACACACGAAAACCTCTTCCACACACACTGAAACCTCTTCCCCACACACTGAAACCCCTTGCACACACACTGTAACCCCTTTCCCGCACACTGAAACCCCTTCCCCAGACAATGAAACCCATTCCACACACACTGAAACCCCTTCCCTGCACATTGAAACCCCTTCCCCACGCACTGAAACCTCTTCCCCACACAATGAAACACCTTCCCCACAAACTGAAACCCATCCCCACAGACTGAAACACATCCCGACAGACTGAAACCCCTTCCCCACACACTGAAACCCATCCCCACACACTGAAACCCCTTCCCCACACACTGAAACCCCTTGCACACACACTGTAACCCCTTTCCCGCACACTGAAACCCCTTTCCCAGACAATTAAACCCCTTCCACACACACTGAAACCCCTTCCCCGCACATTGAAACCCCTTCCCCACGCACTGAAACCTCTTCCCCACACAATGAAACACCTTCCCCACAAACTGAAACCCATCCCCACAGACTGAAACACATCCCGACAGACTGAAACCCCTTCCCCACACACTGAAACCCATCCCCACACACTGAAACTTTTCCCTACAGACGGAAAGCCTTCCCCACAAACTGAAACCTCTTCCCCACACACTGAAACACCTTCCCCACACACTGAAACCATACCCCACACACTGAAACCCCTTCCCCACACACTCAAACCCCTTCCCCACACAGTGAAACCCCTTCCCCACACAGTGAAACCCCTTCCTCACACACTGGAACACCTTCCCCACACACTGAAACCCCTTCCCCACACACTGAAACCCCCTCGCCACACACTGAATCAACGTCCCTACACACTGAAACCCCTTCCCCACACACAGAAACCCCTTGCCCACACAGTGAAACCCCTTCCCCACACACTGAATCCCCTTCCCCACACACTGAAACAATTCCACACACACTGAAACCCTTTCCCCACACACTGAAACCACTTCCCCACAGCCTGAAACCCCTTCCCCACACTCTTAATCCTCTTCCCCACACACTGAAACCTCTTCCCCACACACTGAAACCACTTCCCCACACACTGAAACCCCTTCCCCACGCACTGAAACCTCTTCCCCACACACTGAAACCTCTTCCCCTCAGACTGAAACCCTTCCCCACACAATGAAACCACTTGCCCACACACTGAAAGTCCTTCCCCACGCACTGAAACCTCTTCCCCACACACTGAAACATCTTCCCCACTGACTGACACCTTTCCCTACACACAGAAACCCATCCCCACACACTGAAACATGTACCCCACACACTGAACCCTCTTCCCCACACACTGAAAAACTTCCCCACGCACTGAAACCCCTTCCCCACAGACTGAAACCCCTTCCCCACACACTGAAACCCCTTCCCCACACACTGAAACCCATCCCCACACACTGAAACCTCTTCCCAACACACTGAAGCCTCTTCCGCACAGACTGAAACCCCTTCCCCACACACTGAAACCCCTTCCCCACACTCTGAAACCACTTCCCCACAAACTGAAACCTCTTCCCCACACACTGAAACACCTTCCCCACGCACTGAAACTTCTTCCACACACAGAAACCTCTTCCCCACACACTGAAACCTCTTCCCCACGCACTGAAACCTCTTCCACACACACTGAAACCTCTTCCCCACACACTGAAACCTCTTCCCCACACGCTGAAACTTCTTCCACACCCACTGAAACCCATCCCCACACACTGAAACCCCTTCCACACACACTGAAACCTCTTCCCCACACAATGAAATCCATTCCCCACACACGGAAACCTCTTCCGCACACACTGAAACCCCTTCCCCACACACTGAAACCTTTCCCTACACAATGAAACCCATCCCCACACACTGAAACCTGTACCCCACACACTGAAACCTCTTCCCCACACACTGAAAACCTTCCCCACACACTGAAACCCCTTCCCCACAGACAGAAGCCCCTTAACCAAACACTGAAACCCCTCCCCACACACTGAAACCCATCCCCACACACTGAAGCCACTTCCCCACACACAGAAAGCTCTTCCCCACAGAGTGAAACCCTTACCCACACAATGAAACCTCTTCCCCACACACTGAAACCCCTTCCCCACGCCCAGAAACCTCTTCCACACACATCGAAACCCCTTCCCTACACACTGAAACCTCTTACCCACACACTGAAACTCCTTCCCCACGCACTGAATCCTCTTCCACACACACTGAAACGTCTTCCCCACACACTGAAACCTCTTCCCCACACGCTGAACCTTCTTCCACACCCACTGAAACTCATCCCCACACACTGAAACCCCTTCCACACACACGAAAACCTCTTCCACACACACTGAAACCCCTTCCCCACACACTGAAACCCCTTGCACACACATTGTAACCCCTTTCCCGCACACTGAAACCCCTTCCCCAGACAATGAAAACCCTTCCACACACACTGAAACCCTTCCCCGCACATTGAAACCCCTTCCCCACGCACTGAAACCTCTTCCCCACACAATGAAACACCTTCCCCACAAACTGAAACCCATCCCCACAGACTGAAACACATCCCGACAGACTGAAACCCCTTCCCCACACACTGAAACCCATCCCCACACACTGAAACCTCTTCCACAGACACTGAAACATTTCCCTGCAGACGGAAAGCCTTCCCCACAAACTGAAACCTCTTCCCCACACACTGAAACCTCTTCCACACACACTGAAACATTTCCCTACAGACTGAAACCCTTCCCGACACACTGAAACCTCTTCCCCACACACTGAAACCCCTTCCACACACACGGAAACCCATCCCCACAAACTGAAACCTCTTCCCCACACACTGAAACCCCTTCCCCATACACTAAAACCCCTTCCCCACAGACTGAAACCACTTCCCCACACACTGAAACCTCTTACCCGCACACTGAAACCCCTTATCCACTAACTGAAACCCCTTTCCAACACACTGAAACCTCTTCCCCACACACTGAAACGTCTTCCGCACAGACTGAAACCCCTTCCCCACACACTGAAACCCATCCCCACACGCTGAAACCTCATCCCCACACACTGAAACCCCTTCCCCACACACTGAAACCCCTTCCCCACACACTGAAACCCATCCCCACACACTGAAACCTCTTCCCAACACAGTGAAACCTCTTCCGCACATACTGAAACCCATTCCCCACACACTGTAACCCCTTCCCCACACACTGAGCCCATCCCCACACACTGAAACCTCATCCCCACACACTGAAACCCCTTCCCCACACATTGAAACCTCTTCCCCACGCACTGAAACCCCTTCCCCACACACTGAAACCACTTGCCCACACTCTGAATCATCTTCCCCACGCACTGAAACCTCTTCCACACACTGAAACCTCTTCCCCACACACTGAAACCTCTTCCCGACGCACTGAAACCTCTTCCACACACACTGAAACATCTTCCCCACACTCTGAAACCTCTTCCCCACACGCTGAAACTTCCTCCACACCCACTGAAACACATCCCCATGCACTGAAACCCCTTCCACACACACTGAAACCTCTTCCACACACAATGAAACCCCTTCCCCGCACACGGAAACCTCTTCCGCACACACTGAAACCCCTTCCCCACACATTGAAACCTTTCCCTACACAATGAAACCCATCCCCACACACTGAACCCTGTACCCCACACACTGAAACCTCTTCCCCACACACTGCAAACCTTCCCCACGCACTGAAACCCCTTCCCCACAGACAGAAACCCCTTAACCAAACACTGAAACCCATCCCCACACACTGAAATCTCTTCCCCACACACTGAAACCCCATCCCCACACACTGAAACCCCTTCACCACAGACTGAAACCTTTACCCACACACTGAAACCTCTTCCCCACACACTGAAACCCCTTCCCCACGCACTGAAACCTCTTCCACACACACTGCAACCTCTTCCCAACACACTGAAACCTCTTCCCCACACACTGAAACTCCTTCCCCACGCATTGAATCCTCTTCCACACACACTGAAACATCTTCCCCACACATTGAAACCTCTTCCCCACACGCTGTATCTTCTTCCACACCCACTGAAACCAATCCGCAAACACTGAAACCCCTTCCACACACACTAAAACATCTTCCACACACACTGAAACCTCTTCCCCACACACTGAAACCCCTTGCACACACTGTAACCCCTTCCCCGCACACGGAAACCCCTTCCCCACGCACTGAAACCTCTACCCCACACACTGAAACCCCTTCCCACAAACTGAAAACCATCCCCACAGAGTGAAACACATCCCCACAGACAGAAACCCCTTCCACACACACTGAAACGCATCCCCACACACTGAAACCTCTTCCACACACACTGAAATCTTTCCCTACAGACTGCAACCCTTCCCCACACACTGAAACCTCTTCCCCACACACTGAAACCGCTTCCACACGCACTGAGACCTCTTCCCCACACACAGAAACCCCTTCCCCACACACTGAAACCCCTTCCCCACACACTGAAACCTCTTCCCCATACACTAAAACCACTTCCCCACAGACTGAAACCACTTCCCCACACACTGAAACCTCGTCCCCACACACTGAAACCACTTATCCACTAACTGAAACCCCTTCCACACACACTGAAACCTCTTCCTCACACACTGAAACCTCTTCCCCACACACTGAATCCCCTTCCCCACAAACTGAAACCCATCCCCACACACAGAAAGCCCTTCCCCACACACTGAAAACCTTCCCTACACACAGAAACCTCTTCCCACACACTGAAACCTCTTCGCCACAGAGTGAAACCGTTCCCCACACACTGAAACCTCTTCCCTAGACACTGAAATCTCTTCCGCAAACACTGAAACCTCTTCCCCACACACTGAAACATCTTCCCCACACATTGAAACCTCTTCCCCACATGCTGTATCTTCTTCCACAACCACTGAAACCTCTTCCCCAAACACTGAAACCCTTCCACACACACTAAAACCTCTCCCACAGACACTGAAACACCTTCCCTACACACTGAAACCCCTTCCACACACACTGTAACCCCTTCCCCGCACACTGAAACCCCTTCCCCACACACTGAAACCCCTTCCACACACACTCAAACCCGTTCCCCACACACGGAAACTCCTTCCCCATGCACTGAAACCTCTTCCCCACACACTGAAACCCCTTCCCACAAACTGAAAACCATCCCCACTAACTGAAACACATCCCCACAGACTGAAACCCCTTCCCCACACACTGAAACGCATCCCCACACATTGAAACCTCTTCCACACACACTGAAACCTTTCCCTACTGACTGAAACCCTTCCCCACACACTGAAACCTCTTCCCCACACACTCAAACCACTTCCACACACACTGAAAACCATCCCCACACACTGAAACCTCTTCCCCACACGCTGAAACCTCTTCCCCATACACTGAAACCCCTTCCCCACACACTGAAACCTCTTCCCCATGCACTAAAACCCCTTCCCCACAGACTGAAACCACTACCCCACACACTGAAACCTCTTCCCCACACACTGAAACCCCTTATCCACAAACTGAAACCCCTTTCCCACACACTGAAACCTCTTCCCCACACACTAAAACCTCTTCCGCACAGGCTGAAACCCCTTCCCCACACACTGAAACCCATCCCCACACACTGAAACCTCATCCGCACACACTGAAACGACTTCCCCACACACTGAAACCCCTTCCCCACACACTGAAACCCATCCCCACACACTGAAACCTCATCCCAACACACTGAAGCCTCTTCCGCACAGACTGAAACCCCTTCCCCACACACTGAAACCCCTTCCCCACACACTGAAACCCATCCCCACACACTGAAACCTCATCCCCATACACTGAAACCCCTTCCCCACACACTGAAACCCATCCCCACACACTGAAACCTCATCCCAACACACTGAAGCCTCTTCCACACACACTGAAACCCCTTCCCCACACACTGAAACCACTTCCCCACAAACTGAAACCTCTTCCCCACACACTGAAACACCTTCCCCACGCACTGAAACCTCTTCCACACACAGAAACCTCTTCCCCACACACTGAAACCTCTTCCCCACGCACTGAAACCTCTTCCACACACACTGAAACCTCTTCCCCACACACTGAAACCTCTTCCCCACACGCTGAAACTTCTTCCACACCCACTGAAACCCATCCCCACACACTGAAACCCCTTCCACACACACTGAAACCTCTTCCACACACAATGAAATCCATTCCCCACACACGGAAACCTCTTCCGCACACACTGAAACCCCTTCCCCACACACTGAAACCTTTCCCTACACAATGAAACCCATCCCCACACACTGAAACCTGTACCCCACACACTGAAACCTCTTCCCCACACACTGAAAACCTTCCCCACACACTGAAACCCCTTCCCCACAGACAGAAGCCCCTTAACCAAACACTGAAACCCCTTCCCCACAGACTGAAACCCATCCCCACACACTGAAGCCACTTCCCCACACACAGAAAGCTCTTCCCCACAGAGTGAAACCCTTACCCACACAATGAAACCTCTTCCCCACACACTGAAACCCCTTCCCCACGCCCAGAAACCTCTTCCACACACATCGAAACCCCTTCCCTACACACTGAAACCTCCTCCCCACACACTGAAACTCCTTCCCCACGCACTGAATCCTCTTCCACAAACACTGAAACGTCTTCCCCACACACTGAAACCTCTTCCCCACACGCTGAACCTTCTTCCACACCCACTGAAACTCATCCCCACACACTGAAACCCCTTCCACACACACGAAAACCTCTTCCACACACACTGAAACCTCTTCCCCACACACTGAAACCCCTTGCACACACACTGTAACCCCTTTCCCGCACACTGAAACCCCTTCCCCAGACAATGAAACCCATTCCACACACACTGAAACCCCTTCCCTGCACATTGAAACCCCTTCCCCACGCACTGAAACCTCTTCCCCACACAATGAAACACCTTCCCCACAAACTGAAACCCATCCCCACAGACTGAAACACATCCCGACAGACTGAAACCCCTTCCCCACACACTGAAACCCATCCCCACACACTGAAACCCCTTCCCCACACACTGAAACCCCTTGCACACACACTGTAGCCCCTTTCCCGCACACTGAAACCCCTTTCCCAGACAATTAAACCCCTTCCACACACACTGAAACCCCTTCCCCGCACATTGAAACCCCTTCCCCACGCACTGAAACCTCTTCCCCACACAATGAAACACCTTCCCCACAAACTGAAACCCATCCCCACAGACTGAAACACATCCCGACAGACTGAAACCCCTTGCCCACACACTGAAACCCATCCCCACACACTGAAACTTTTCCCTACAGACGGAAAGCCTTCCCCACAAACTGAAACCTCTTCCCCACACACTGAAACACCTTCCCCACACACTGAAACCATACCCCACACACTGAAACCCCTTCCCCACACACTCAAACCCCTTCCCCACACAGTGAAACCCCTTCCCCACACAGTGAAACCCCTTCCTCACACACTGGAACACCTTCCCCACACACTGAAACCCCTTCCCCACACACTGAAACCCCCTCGCCACACACTGAATCAACGTCCCTACACACTGAAACCCCTTCCCCACACACAGAAACCCCTTGCCCACACAGTGAAACCCCTTCCCCACACACTGAATCCCCTTCCCCACACACTGAAACAATTCCACACACACTGAAACCCTTTCCCCACACACTGAAACCACTTCCCCACAGCCTGAAACCCCTTCCCCACACTCTTAATCCTCTTCCCCACACACTGAAACCTCTTCCCCACACACTGAAACCACTTCCCCACACACTGAAACCCCTTCCCCACGCACTGAAACCTCTTCCCCACACACTGAAACCTCTTCCCCTCAGACTGAAACCCTTCCCCACACAATGAAACCACTTGCCCACACACTGAAAGTCCTTCCCCACGCACTGAAACCTCTTCCCCACACACTGAAACATCTTCCCCACTGACTGACACCTTTCCCTACACACAGAAACCCATCCCCACACACTGAAACATGTACCCCACACACTGAACCCTCTTCCCCACACACTGAAAAACTTCCCCACGCACTGAAACCCCTTCCCCACAGACTGAAACCCCTTCCCCACACACTGAAACCCCTTCCCCACACACTGAAACCCATCCCCACACACTGAAACCTCTTCCCAACACACTGAAGCCTCTTCCGCACAGACTGAAACCCCTTCCCCACACACTGAAACCCCTTCCCCACACTCTGAAACCACTTCCCCACAAACTGAAACCTCTTCCCCACACACTGAAACACCTTCCCCACGCACTGAAACTTCTTCCACACACAGAAACCTCTTCCCCACACACTGAAACCTCTTCCCCACGCACTGAAACCTCTTCCACACACACTGAAACCTCTTCCCCACACACTGAAACCTCTTCCCCACACGCTGAAACTTCTTCCACACCCACTGAAACCCATCCCCACACACTGAAACCCCTTCCACACACACTGAAACCTCTTCCCCACACAATGAAATCCATTCCCCACACACGGAAACCTCTTCCGCACACACTGAAACCCCTTCCCCACACACTGAAACCTTTCCCTACACAATGAAACCCATCCCCACACACTGAAACCTGTACCCCACACACTGAAACCTCTTCCCCACACACTGAAAACCTTCCCCACACACTGAAACCCCTTCCCCACAGACAGAAGCCCCTTAACCAAACACTGAAACCCCTCCCCACACACTGAAACCCATCCCCACACACTGAAGCCACTTCCCCACACACAGAAAGCTCTTCCCCACAGAGTGAAACCCTTACCCACACAATGAAACCTCTTCCCCACACACTGAAACCCCTTCCCCACGCCCAGAAACCTCTTCCACACACATCGAAACCCCTTCCCTACACACTGAAACCTCTTACCCACACACTGAAACTCCTTCCCCACGCACTGAATCCTCTTCCACACACACTGAAACGTCTTCCCCACACACTGAAACCTCTTCCCCACACGCTGAACCTTCTTCCACACCCACTGAAACTCATCCCCACACACTGAAACCCCTTCCACACACACGAAAACCTCTTCCACACACACTGAAACCCCTTCCCCACACACTGAAACCCCTTGCACACACATTGTAACCCCTTTCCCGCACACTGAAACCCCTTCCCCAGACAATGAAACCCCTTCCACACACACTGAAACCCCTTCCCCGCACATTGAAACCCCTTCCCCACGCACTGAAACCTCTTCCCCACACAATGAAATACCTTCCCCACAAACTGAAACCCATCCCCACAGACTGAAACACATCCCGACAGACTGAAACCCCTTCCCCACACACTGAAACCCATCCCCACACACTGAAACCTCTTCCACAGACACTGAAACATTTCCCTGCAGACGGAAAGCCTTCCCCACAAACTGAAACCTCTTCCCCACACACTGAAACATCTTCCCCACAGACTGACTCCTTTCCCCACACACTGAAACCCTTCCCCACACACTGAAACCCCTTCCCCACACACTGAAACACATTCCACACACAGTGAAACCCCTCCCCACACACTGAAACCCTTCCCCACACACTGAAACCCCTTCACCCCACACTGAAACAACATCCACACACAGTGAAACCCCTTCCCCACACACTGAAACCATTCCCCACACAGTGACACCATTCCCCACACACTGAAAACCCTTCCCCTCACAGTGAAACACCTTCCCGACACACTGAATACCTTGCCCACACACTGAAACCATTCCCCACACACTGAAACCCCTGGCCCACACAGTGAAACCCCTTTCCCACACACTGAAACCCTTCCCCACACACTGAAATCCGTCCCCACACACTGAAATTATTCCCCACACACTGAAACCCCTTCCCCACACACTGAAACCCCGTCCCCACACACTGAACCCCTTCCCCACACACTGAAACCCTTCACCACACACTGAAACCCCTTACCCACACACTGAAACCATTCCCCACACACTGAAACGCCTTCCCCACACAGTCAAACCCCTTCCCCACACACTGAAACCACTCCCCACACACTGAAACCCCTTCCCCACACACTGAACCACATTCCCCACACACTGAAACCCCTTAAACACACACTGAAACCCCTTCCCCACACACTGAAACCATTCCCCACACAGGGAAACCCCTTCCACACACAATGAAACCCCTTACCCACACACTGAAACCCCTTCCCCACACACTGAAACCATACCCCACACACTGAAACCCCTTCCCCACACACTGAAACCCCTTCCCCACACACTGAAACCCCTTCCCCAAACACTGAAACCCCCTCGCCACACAATGAATCAACGTCCCTACACACTGAAACCCCTTCCCCACACACAGAAACCCCTTGCCCACACAGTGAAACCCCTTCCCTACACACTGAAACCCCTTCCCCACACACTGAAACAATTCCCCACACACTGAAACCCTTTCCCCACACACTAAAACCACTTCCCCACAGCCTGAAACCCCTTCCCCACACACTGAAACCACTTCCCCACAGACTGAAACCCCTTCCCCACGCACTGAAACCTCTTCCCCACACACTGAAACATCTTCCCCACAGACTGACACCTTTCCCTACACACAGAAACCCATCCCCACACACTGAAACATGTACCCCACACACTGAGCCCTCTTCCCCACACACTGAAAAACTTCCCCACGCACTGAAACCCCTTCCCCACAGACTGAAACCCCTTAACCACACACTGAAACCCATTCCCACACACTGAAATCTCTTCCCCACACACAGAAACCCCTTCCCCACACACTGAAACCCCTTCCCCACACACTGAAACCCATCCCCACACACTGAAACCTCTTCCCCACACAGTGAAACCCCTTCCACACACACTGAAACCTCTTGCCCACACACTGAAAGCTCTTCCCCACAGACTGAAACCCTTACCCACATACTGAAACCTCTTCCCCACACACTGAAACCCCTTCCCCACGCACAGAAACCTCTTACCCACACACTGAAACATTTTCCACACACACTGAAACATCTTCCCCTCACACTGAAACCTCATCCCCACACGCTGAATCTTCTTCCACAACCCCTGAAACCCATCCCCACAAACTGAAACCCCTTCCACACACACTGAACCATCTTCCATACAAACTGAAACCCCTTCCCTGCAAACTGAAACCCCTTCCACACACACTGTAACCCCTTCCCCGCACACTGAAACCCCTTCCCCACACACTGAAACCCCTTCCACACACACTGAAAACCCTTCCCCGCACACTGAAAGCCCTTCCCCACGCACTGAAACCTCTTCCCCAGACACTGAAACCCCTTCCCCACAAACTGAAACCCATCCCCATAGACTGAAACACATCCCCACAGATTGAAACCCCTTCCCCACTCACTGAAACCCATCCCCACACACTGAAACCTCTTCCACACACACTTAAACCTTTCCCTACAGACTGAAACCCTTCCCCACACACTGAAACATCTTCCCCACAAACTGAAACCCCTTCCCCACACACAGAAAGCCATCCCCACACACTGAAACATCTTCCCCACACACTGAAACCCCTTCCCCACACACTGAAACCCATCCCCACACACTGAAACCTCTTCCCCACACACTGCAACAATGAAAGAACAAAGAACAAAGATAATTACAGCACAGGAACAGGCCCTTCGGCCCTCCAAGCCTGCGCCGATCCAGATCCTCTCTCTAAACATGTCGCCTATTTTCTAAGCTTCTGTATCTCTTTTCTTCCAGCCCATTCATGTATCTGTCTAGATACATCTTAAAAGACTCCATCGTGCCCGCATCTACCACCTCCGCTGGCAATGCATTCCAGGTGCCCACCACCCTCTGCGTAAAGAACTTTCCACGCATATCCCCCCTAAACTTTTCCCCTTTCACTTTGAACTCGTGTCCTCTAGTAATTGAAACCCCCACTCTGGGAAAAAGCTTTTTGCTATCCAACCTGTCTATACCTCTCATGATTTTGTACACCTCAATCAGGTCCCCCCTCAACCTCCGTCTTTCTAATGAAAATAATCCTAATCTACTCAACCTCTCTTCATAGCTAGCGCCCTCCATACCAGGCAACATCCTGGTGAACCTCCTCTGCACCCTCTCCAAAGCATCCACATCCTTTTGATAATGTGGCGACCAGAACTGTACGCAGTATTCCAAATGTGGCCGAACCAAAGTCCTATACAACTGTAACATGACCTGCCAACTCTTTTACTCAATGCCCCGTCCGATGAAGGAAAGCATGCCGTATGCCTTCTTGACCACTCTATTTACCTGCGTTGCCACCTTCAGGGAACAGTGGACCTGAACACCCAAATCTCTCTGGACATCAATTTTCCCCAGGACTTTTCCATTTACTGTACAGTTCACTCTTGAATTGGATCTTCCAAAATGCATCACCTCGCATTTGCCCTGATTGAACTCCATCTGCCATTTCTCTGCCCAACTCTCCAATCTATCTATATTCTGCTGTATTCTCTGACAGTCCCCTTCACTATCTGCTACTCCACCAATCTTAGTGTCGTCTGCAAACTTGCTAATCAGTCCACCTATACTTTCCTCCAAATCATTAATGTATATCACAAACAACAGTGGTCCCAGCACGGATCCCTGTGTAACACCACTGGTCACACGTCTCCATTTTGAGAAACTCCCTTCTACTGCTACTCCCTGTCTCCTGTTGCCCAGCCAGTTCTTTATCCATCTAGCTAGTACACCTTGGACCCCAAGCGCCTTCACTTTCTCCATCAGCCTGCCATGGGGAACCTTATCAAACGCCTTACTGAAGTCCATGTATATGACATCGACAGCCCTTCCGTCATCAATCAACTTTGTCACTTCCTCAAAGAATTCTATTAAGTTGGTAAGACATGACCTTCCCTGCACAAAACCATGTTGCCTATCACTGATGAGCCCATTTTCTTCCAAATGGGAATAGATCCTATCCCTCAGTATCTTTTCCAGCAGCTTCCCAACCACTGACGTCAGGCTCACCGGTCTATAATTACCTGGATTATCCCTGCTACCCTTCTTAAACAAGGGGACAACCCCTTCCCCACACACTGAAACCCTTCACCACACAATGAAACCCCTTACCCACCCACTGAAACCATTCCCCAAACACTGAAACGCCTTCCCCACACAGTGAAACCCCTTCCCCACACACTGAAACCACTCCCCACACACTGAAACCCCTTCCCCACACACTGAACCACATTCCCCACACACTGAAACCTCTTCCCCACACTCTTAATCCTCTTCCCCACACACTGAAACCTCTTCCCCACACACTGAAACCACTTCCCCACACACTGAAACCCCTTCCCCACGCACTGAAACCTCTTCCCCACACACTGAAACCTCTTCCCCTCAGACTGAAACCCTTCCCCACACAATGAAACCACTTGCCCACACACTGAAAGTCCTTCCCCACGCACTGAAACCTCTTCCCCACACACTGAAACATCTTCCCCACAGACTGACTCCTTTCCCCACACACTGAAACCCTTCCCCACACACTGAAACCCCTTCCCCACACTTTGAAACACATTCCACACACAGTGAAACCCGTCCCCACACACTGAAACCCTTCCCCACACACTGAAACCCCTTCACCCCACACTGAAACAACATCCACACACAGTGAAACCCCTTCCCCACACACTGAAACCATTCCCCACACAGTGACACCATTCCCCACACACTGAAAACCCTTCCCCTCACAGTGAAACACCTTCCCGACACACTGAATAGCTTGCCCACACACTGAAACCATTCCCCACACACTGAAACCCCTGGCCCACACAGTGAAACCCCTTTCCCACACACTGAAACCCTTCCCCACACACTGAAATCTGTCCCCACACACTGAAATCATTCCCCACACACTGAAACCCCTTCCCCACACACTGAAACCCCGTCCCCACACACTGAACCCCTTCCCCACACACTGAAACCCTTCACCACACACTGAAACCCCTTACCCACACACTGAAACCATTCCCCACACACTGAAACGCCTTCCCCACACAGTCAAACCCCTTCCCCACACACTGAAACCACTCCCCACACACTGAAACCCCTTCCCCACACACTGAACCACATTCCCCACACACTGAAACCCCTTAAACACACACTGAAACCCCTTCCCCACACACTGAAACCATTCCCCACACAGGGAAACCCCTTCCACACACAATGAAACCCCTTACCCACACACTGAAACCATACCCCACACACTGAAACCCCTTCCCCACACACTGAAACCCCTTCCCCACACAGTGAAACCCCTTCCCCACACAGTGAAACCCCTTCCCCACACACTGAAACACCTTCCCCACACACTGAAACCCCCTCGCCACACACTGAATCAACGTCCCTGCACACTGAAACCCCTTCCCCACACACAGAAACCCCTTGCCCACACAGTGAAACCCCTTCCCCACACACTGAAACCCCTTCCCCACACACTGAAACAATTCCCCACACACTGAAACCCTTTCCCCACACACTGAAACCACTTCCCCACAGCCTGAAACCCCTTCCCCACACTCTTAATCCTCTTCCCCACACACTAAAACCTCTTCCCCACACACTGAAACCACTTCCCCACACACTGAAACCCCTTCCCCACGCACTGAAACCTCTTCCCCACACACTGAAACCTCTTCCCCTCAGACTGAAACCCTTCCCCACACAATGAAACCACTTGCCCACACACTGAAAGTCCTTCCCCATGCACTGAAACCTCTTCCCCACACACTGAAACATCTTCCCCACAGACTGACACCTTTCCCTACACACAGAAACCCATCCCCACACACTGAAACATGTACCCCACACACTGAACCCTCTTCCCCACACACTGAAAAACTTCCCCACGCACTGAATCCCCTTCCCCACAGACTGAAACCCCTTAACCACACACTGAAACCCATTCCCACACACTGAAATCTCTTCCCCACACACAGAAACCCCTTCCCCACACACTGAAACCCCTTCCCCACACACTGAAACCCATCCCCACACACTGAAACCTCTTCCCCACACAGTGAAACCCCTTCCACACACACTGAAACCTCTTGCCCACACACTGAAAGCTCTTCCCCACAGACTGAAACCCTTACCCACATACTGAAACCTCTTCCCCACACACTGAAACCCCTTCCCCACGCACAGAAACCTCTTACCCACACACTGAAACATTTTCCACACACACTGAAACATCTTCCCCTCACACTGAAACCTCATCCCCACACGCTGAATCTTCTTCCACAACCCCTGAAACCCATCCCCACAAACTGAAACCCCTTCCACACACACTGAACCATCTTCCATACAAACTGAAACCCCTTCCCTGCAAACTGAAACCCCTTCCACACACACTGTAACCCCTTCCCCGCACACTGAAACCCCTTCCCCACACACTGAAACCCCTTCCACACACACTGAAAACCCTTCCCCGCACACTGAAAGCCCTTCCCCACGCACTGAAACCTCTTCCCCAGACACTGAAACCCCTTCCCCACAAACTGAAACCCATCCCCATAGACTGAAACACATCCCCACAGATTGAAACCCCTTCCCCACTCACTGAAACCCATCCCCACACACTGAAACCTCTTCCACACACACTTAAACCTTTCCCTACAGACTGAAACCCTTCCCCACACACTGAAACATCTTCCCCACAAACTGAAACCCCTTCCCCACACACAGAAAGCCATCCCCACACACTGAAACATCTTCCCCACACACTGAAACCCCTTCCCCACACACTGAAACCCATCCCCACACACTGAAACCTCTTCCCCACACACTGCAACAAAGAAAGAACAAAGAACAAAGATAATTACAGCACAGGAACAGGCCCTTCGGCCCTCCAAGCCTGCGCCGATCCAGATCCTCTCTCTAAACATGTCGCCTATTTTCTAAGCTTCTGTATCTCTTTTCTTCCAGCCCATTCATGTATCTGTCTAGATACATCTTAAAAGACTCCATCGTGCCCGCATCTACCACCTCCGCTGGCAATGCATTCCAGGTGCCCACCACCCTCTGCGTAAAGAACTTTCCACGCATATCCCCCCTAAACTTTTCCCCTTTCACTTTGAACTCGTGTCCTCTAGTAATTGAAACCCCCACTCTGGGAAAAAGCTTTTTGCTATCCAACCTGTCTATACCTCTCATGATTTTGTACACCTCAATCAGGTCCCCCCTCAACCTCCGTCTTTCTAATGAAAATAATCCTAATCTACTCAACCTCTCTTCATAGCTAGCGCCCTCCATACCAGGCAACATCCTGGTGAACCTCCTCTGCACCCTCTCCAAAGCATCCACATCCTTTTGATAATGTGGCGACCTCAACTGTACGCAGTATTCCAAGTGTGGCCTAACCAAAGTCCTATACAACTGTAACATGACCTGCCAACTCTTTTACTCAATGCCCCGTCCGATGAAGGAAAGCATGCCGTATGCCTTCTTGACCACTCTATTTACCTGCGTTGCCACCTTCAGGGAACAGTGGACCTGAACACCCAAATCTCTCTGGACATCAATTTTCCCCAGGACTTTTCCATTTACTGTACAGTTCACTCTTGAATTGGATCTTCCAAAATGCATCACCTCGCATTTGCCCTGATTGAACTCCATCTGCCATTTCTCTGCCCAACTCTCCAATCTATCTATATTCTGCTGTATTCTCTGACAGTCCCCTTCACTATCTGCTACTCCACCAATCTTAGTGTCGTCTGCAAACTTGCTAATCAGTCCACCTATACTTTCCTCCAAATCATTAATGTATATCACAAACAACAGTGGTCCCAGCACGGATCCCTGTGTAACACCACTGGTCACACGTCTCCATTTTGAGAAACTCCCTTCTACTGCTACTCCCTGTCTCCTGTTGCCCAGCCAGTTCTTTATCCATCTAGCTAGTACACCTTGGACCCCAAGCGCCTTCACTTTCTCCATCAGCCTGCCATGGGGAACCTTATCAAACGCCTTACTGAAGTCCATGTATATGACATCGACAGCCCTTCCGTCATCAATCAACTTTGTCACTTCCTCAAAGAATTCTATTAAGTTGGTAAGACATGACCTTCCCTGCAGAAAACCATGTTGCCTATCACTGATGAGCCCATTTTCTTCCAAATGGGAATAGATCCTATCCCTCAGTATCTTTTCCAGCAGCTTCCCAACCACTGACGTCAGGCTCACCGGTCTATAATTACCTGGATTATCCCTGCTACCCTTCTTAAACAAGGGGGCAACCCCTTCCCCACACACTGAAACCCTTCACCACACACTGAAACCCCTTACCCACCCACTGAAACCATTCCCCAAACACTGAAACGCCTTCCCCACACAGTGAAACCCCTTCCCCACACACTGAAACCACTCCCCACACACTGAAACCCCTTCCCCACACACTGAACCAAATTCACCACACACTGAAACCTCTTCCCCACACACTGAAAGCCCTTCCCCACACACTGAAACCCCTTCCCCACACACTGAAACCCTTCCCCACACACTGAAACCCCTTCCCCACACACTGAAACACATTCCATACACAGTGAAACCCCTCCCCACACACTGAAACCCTTCCCCACACACTGAAACCCCTTCACCCCACACTGAAACAACATCCACTCACAGTGAAACCCCTTCCCCACACACTGAAACCATTCCCCACACAGTGACACCATTCCCCACACACTGAAAACCCTTCCCCTCACAGTGAAACCCCTTCCCGACACACTGAATACCTTGCCCACACACTGAAACCATTTCCCACACACTGAAACCCCTGGCCCACACAGTGAAACCCCTTTCCCACACACTGAAACCCTTCCCCACACACTGAAATCCGTCCCCACACACTGAAATCATTCCCCACACACTGAAACCCCTTCCCCACACACTGAAACACCGTCCCCACACACTGAACCCCTTCCCCACACACTGAAACCCTTCACCACACACTGAAACCCCTTACCCACACACTGAAAACATTCCCCACACACTGAAACGCCTTCCCCACACAGTCAAACCCCTTCCCCACACACTGAAACCACTCCCCACACACTGAAACCCCTTCCCCACACACTGAACCACATTCCCCACACACTGAAACCCCTTAAACACACACTGAAACCCCTTCCCCACACACTGAAACCATTCCCCACACACGGAAACCCCTTCCACACACAATGAAACCACTTACCCACACACTGAAACCCCTTCCCCACACACTGAAACCATACCCCACACACTGAAACCCCTTCCCCACACACTGAAACCCCTTCCCCACACACTGAAACACCTTCCCCACACACTGAAACCCCTTCCCCACACAGTGAAACCCCTTCCCCACACACTGAAACACCTTCCCCACACACTGAAACCCCTTCCCCACACACTGAAACCCCCTCGTCACACACTGAATCAACGTCCCCACACACTGAAACCCCTTCCCCACACACTGAAACAATTCCCCACACACTGAAACCCTTTCCCCACACACTGAAACCACTTCCCCACAGCCTGAAACCCCTTCCCCACACTCTTAATCCTCTTCCCCACACACTGAAACCCCTTCCCCACGCACTGAAACCTCTTCCCCAGACACTGAAACATCTTCCCCTCAGACTGAAACCCTTCCCCACATAATGAAACCACTTGCCCACACACTGAATGTCCTTCCCCACGCACTGAAACCTCTTCCCCACACACTGAAACATCTTCCCCACAGACTGACACCTTTCCCTACATACAGAAACCCATCCCCACACACTGAAACATGTACCCCACACACTGAACCCTCTTCCCCACACACTGAAAAACTTCCCCAAGCACTGAAACCCCTTCCCCACAGACTGAAACCCCTTAACCACACACTGAAACCCATTCCCACACACTGAAATCTCTTCCCCACACACAGAAACCCCTTCCCCACACACTGAAACCCCTTCCCCACACACTGAAACCCATCCCCACACACTGAAACCTCTTCCCCACACAGTGAAACCCCTTCCACACACACTGAAACCTCTTGCCCACACACTGAAAGCTCTTCCCCACAGACAGAAACCCTTACCGACATACTGAAACCTCTTCCCCACACACTGAAACCCCTTCCCCACGCACAGAAACCTCTTACCCACACACTGAAACATTTTCCACACACACTGAAACCCCTTCCCCACACACTGAACCACATTCCCCACACACTGAAACCCCTTAAACACACACTGAAACCCCTTCCCCATACACTGAAACCATTCCCCACACACGGAAACCCCTTCCACACACAATGAAACCCCTTACCCACACACTGAAACCCCTTCCCCACACACTGAAACCATACCCCACACACTGAAACCCCTTCCCCACACACTGAAACCCCTTCCCCACACACTGAAACACCATCCCCACACACTGAAACCCCTTCCCCACACAGTGAAACCCCTTCCCCACACACTGAAACCCCTTCCCCACACACTGAAACCCCCTCGCCAAACACTGATTCAACGTCCCCACACACTGAAACCCCTTCCCCACACACAGAAACCCCTTCCGCACACAGTGAAACCCCTTCCCCACACACTGAAACCCCTTCCCCACACACTGAAACAATTCCCCACACACTGAAACCCTTTCCCCACACACTGAAACCGCTTCCCCACACACTGGAACCCCGTCCCCATTCACTGAAACATCTTCCCCACACACTGAAACCCCATCCCCACACAGTGAAAACCCCTCCCCACACACTGAAACCCCTTCCCCACACACTGAAACCCTTACCCACACACTGAAACCCCTACCCTACAAACTGAAACCCCTACCCCACACACTGAAAACCTTCCCTACACACAGAAACCTCATCCCACACACTGAAACTTCTTCGCCACAGAGTGAGACCCTTCCCCACACACTGAAACCTCTTCCCTACACACTGAAACCTCTTCCGCACACACTGAAACCTCTTCCGCACACACTGAAACCTCTTCCCCACACACTGTAACATCTTCCCCACACACTGAAACCTCTTCCCCACACACTGAAACATCTTCTCGACGCACTGAAACCCCTTCCCAGCACACTGAAACCTCTTCCCCAGACACTGAATCCCCTTCACCACACATTGAACCCCCTTCCCCACACACTGAAACCTCTTCCACACACACTGAAACCACTTCCCCACAGTCTGAAACCACTTCCCCACTCTCTGAAACCTCTTCCCCACACACTGAAACCACTTCCCCACACACTGAAAACCATCCCCACAGACTGAAACACATCCCCACAGACTGAAACCCCTTCCCCACACACTGAAACGCATCCCCACACATTGAAACCTCTTCCACACACACTGAAACCTTTCCCTACTGACTGAAACCCTTCCCCACACACTGAAACCTCTTCCCCACACACTCAAACCACTTCCACACACACTGAAACCCATCCCCACACACTGAAACCTCTTCCCCACACACTGAAACCTCTTCCCCACACACTGAAACCCCTTCCCCACACACTGAAACCTCTTCCCCATGCACTAAAACCACTTCCCCACACACTGAAACCCCTTATCCACAAACTGAAACCACTTTCCCACACACTGAAACCTCTTCCCCACACTAAAACCTCTTCCGCACAGGCTGAAACCCCTTCCCCACACACTGAAACCCATCCCCACACACTGAAACCTCATCCACACACACTGAAACCACTTCCCCACACACTGAAACCCCTTCCCCACACACTGAACCCCATCCCCACACACTGAAACCTCTTCCCAACACACTGAAGCCTCTTCCGCACAGACTGAAACCCCTTCCCCACACACTGAAACCCCTTCCCCACACACTGAAACCCCTTACCCACACATTGAAACAACGTCCCCACACACTGAAACCACTTCCCCACACACTGAAACCCCTTCCCCACACACTGAAACCCCTTCCCCACACACTGAAACACCTTCCCCACACACTGAAACACCTTCCCCACACACTGAAACCCCTTCCCCACACAGTGAAACCCCTTCCCCACACACTGAAACACCTTCCCCACACACTGAAACCCCTTCCCCACACACTGAAACCCCCTCGCCACCCACTGAATCAACGTTCCCACACACTGAAACCCCATCCCCACACACAGAAACCCCTTCCCCACACAGTGAAACCCCTTCCCCACACACTGAAACCCCTTCCCCACGCACTGAAACAACGTCCCCACACACTGAAACCCCTTTCCCACACACTGAAACAATTCCCCACACACTGAAACCCTTTCCCCACACACTGAAACCCCTTCCCCACACACTGGAACCCCGTCCCCACACACTGAAACATCTTCCCCACACACTGAAACCCCATCCCCACACAGTGAAACCCCCTCCCCACACACTGAAACCCCTTCCCCACACACTGAAACCCCTTACCCACACACCGAAACCCCTAACCTACAAACTGAAACCCCTTCCCCACACACTGAAAACTTTCCCATACACACAGAAACCTCTTCCCACACACTGAAACCTCTTCGTCACAGAGTGAAACCCTTCCCCACACACTGAAACCTCTTCCCTACACACTGAAACCTCTTCCGCACACACTGAAACCTCTTCCCCACACACTGAAACATCTTCCCCACACACTGAAACCTCTTCCCCACACACTGAAACATCTTCTCGACGCACTGAAACCCCTTCCCAGCACACTGAAACCTCTTCCCCAGACACTTAATCCCCTTCACCACACATTGAAACCCCTTCCCCACACACTGAAACCTCTTCCACACACACTGAAACCACTTCCCCACACACTGAAACCCCTTCCCCACACACTGAAACCTCTGCCCCACAGACTGAAACCCCTTCCCCACAGACAGAAACCCCTTCCCCACAGACTGAAATCCCTAAACCACACATTGAACCCCCTTCCCCACACACTGAAACCTCTTCCACACACACTGAACCCACTTCCCCACAGTCTGAAACCACTTCCCCACTCTCTGAAACCTCTTCCCCACACACTGAAACCACTTCCCCACACACTGAAACCCCTTCCCCACACACTGAAACCCCTTCCCCACAGACTGAAATCCCTTAACCACATACTAAAACCCATCCCCACACACTGAAATCTCTTCCTCACACACTGAAACCCCTTTCCCACACACTGAAACCCCTTCCCCACACACTGAAACCCATCCCCACACACTGAAACCTCTTCCCCGCACACTGAAAGCCTTCCCCACACAGTGCAACCCATCCCCACACACTGAAACCCATCACCACACAGTGAAACCCCTTCCCCACGCACTGAAACCTCTTCCACACACACTGAAACCTCTTCCCCACACACTGAAACCTCTTCCCCAAACACTGAAACTCCTTACCCACACATTGAAACCTCTTCCCCACACGCTGTATCTTCTTCCACAACCACTGAAACCCATCCCCAAACACTGAAACCCCTTCCACACACTGAAACCTCTCCCACACACACTGAAACACCTTCCCTACACACTGAAACCCCTTCCACACACACTGTAACGCCTTCCCCGCACACTGAAACCCCTTCCACACACACTGAAACCCCTTCCCCGCACACAGAAAATCCTTCCCCATGCACTGAAACCTCTTCCCCACACACTGAAACCACTTCCCACAAACTGAAAACCATCCCCACAGACTGAAACACATCCCCACAGACTGAAACCCCTTCCCCACACACTGAAACGCATCCCCACACATTGAAACCTCTTCCACACACACTGAAACCTTTCCATACTGACTGAAAACCTTCCCCACACACTGAAACCTCTTCCCCACACACTCAAACCACTTCCACACACACTGAAACCCATCCCCACACACTGAAACCTCTTCCCCACACACTGAAACCTCTTCCCCACACACTGAAACCCCTTCCCCACACACTGAAACCTCTTCCCCATGCACTGAAACCACTTCCCCACACACTGAAACCCCTTATCCACTAACTGAAACCACTTTCCCACACACTGAAACCTCTTCCCCACACTAAAACCTCTTCCGCACAGGCTGAAACCCCTTCCCCACACACTGAAACCCATCCCCACACACTGAAACCTCATCCGCACACACTGAAACCAATACCCCACACACTGAAACCCCTTCCCCACACACTGAACCCCATCCCCACACACTGAAACCTCTTCCCAACACACTGAAGCCTCTTCCGCACAGACTGAAACCCCTTCCCCACACACTGAAACCCCTTCCCCACACACTGAAACCCCTTACCCACACATTGAAACAACGTCCCCACACACTGAAACCACTTCCCCACACACTGAAACCCCTTCCCCACACACTGAAACCCCTTCCCCACACACTGAAACACCTTCCCCATACACTGAAACACCTTCCCCACACACTGAAACCACTTCCCCACACAGTGAAACCCCTTCCCCACAAACTGAAACACCTTCCCCACACACTGAAACCCCCTCGCCACCCACTGAATCAACGTCCCCACACACTGAAACCCCTTCCCCACACACAGAAACCCCTTCCCCACACAGTGAAACCCCTTCCCCACACACTGAAACCCCTTCCCCACGCACTGAAACAACGTCCCCACACTCTGAAACCCCTTCCCCACACACTGAAACAATTCCCCACACACTGAAACCCTTTCCCCACACACTGAAACCCCTTCCCCACACACTGGAACCCTGTCCCCACACACTGAAACATCTTCCCCACACACTGAAACCCCATCCCCACACAGTGAAACCCCCTCCCCACACACTGAAACCCCTTCCCCACACACTGAAACCTCTTGCCCACACACTGAAACCCCTACCCTACAAACTGAAACCCCTTCCCCACAAACCGAAAACCTTGCCATACACACAGAAACCTCTTCCCACACACTGAAACCTCTTCGTCACAGAGTGAAACCCTTCCCCACACACTGAAACCTCTTCCCTACACACTGAAACCTCTTCCGCACACACTGAAACCTCTTCCCCACACACTGAAACATCTTCCCCACACACTGAAACCTCTTCCTCACACACTGAAACATCTTCTCGACGCACTGAAACCCCTTCCCAGCACACTGAAACCTCTTCCCCAGAAACTGAATCCCCTTCACCACCCATTGAAACCCCTTCCCCACACACTGAAACCTCTTCCACACACACTGAAACCACTTCCCCACACACTGAAACCCCTTCCCCACACACTGAAACCTCTTCCCCACACACTGAAACCCCTTCCCCACAGACAGAAACCCCTTCCCCACAGACTGAAATCCCTTAACCACACACTGAAACCCATCCCCACACACTGAAATCTCTTCCTCACACACTGAAACCCCTTTCCCACACACTGAAACCCCTTCCCCACACACTGAAACCCATCCCCACACACTGAAACCTCTTCCCCACACACTGAAAGCCTTCCCCACACAGTGAAACCCATCCCCACACACTGAAACCCATCCCCACACAGTGAAACCCCTTCCCCACGCACTGAAACCTCTTCCACACACACTGAAACCTCTTCCCCACACACTGAAACCTCTTCCCCACACACTGAAACTCCTTCCCCACACATTGAAACCTCTTCCCCACATGCTGTATCTTCTTCCACAACCACTGAAACCCATCCCCAAACACTGAAACCCCTTCCACACACACTAAAACCTCTCCCACACACACTGAAACACCTTCCCTACACACTGAAACCCCTTCCATACACACTGTAACCCATTCCCCGCCCACTGAAACCCCTTCCCCACACACTGAAACCCCTTCCACACACACTGAAACCCCTTCCCCGCACACGGAAACTCCTTCCCCATGCACTGAAACCTCTTCCCCACACACTGAAACCCCTTCCCACAAACTGAAAATCATCCCCACAGACTGAAACACATCCCCACAGACTGAAACCCCTTCCCCACACACTGAAACGCATCCCCACACATTGAAACCTCTTCCACACACACTGAAACCTTTCCCTACTGACTGAAACCCTTCCCCACACACTGAAACCTCTTCCACACACACTCAAACCACTTCCACACACACTGAAACCCATCCCCACACACTGAAAACTCTTCCCCACATACTGAAACCTCTTCCCCACACACTGAAACCCCTTCCCCACACACTGAAACAATTCCCCACACACTGAAACCCTTTCCCCACACACTGAAACCCCTTCCCCACACACTGGAACCCCGTCCCCACACACTGAAACATCTTCCCCACACACTGAAACCCCATCCCCACACAGTGAAACCCCCTCCCCACACACTGAAACCCCTTCCCCACACACTGAATCCTCTTACCCACACACTGAAACCCCTACCCTACAAACTGAAACCCCTTCCCCACACACTGAAAACTTTCCCATACACACAGAAACCTCTTCCCACACACTGAAACCCCTTCGTCACAGAGTGAAACCCTTCCCCACACACTGAAACCTCTTCCCTACACACTGAAACCTCTTCCGCACACACTGAAACCTCTTCCCCACACACTGAAACATCTTCCCCACACACTGAAACCTCTTCCCCACACACTGAAACATCTTCTCGACGCACTGAAACCCCTTCCCAGCACACTGAAACCTCTTCCCCAGACACTGAATCCCCTTCACCACACATTGAAACCCCTTCCCCACACACTGAAACCTCTTCCACACACACTGAAACCACTTCCCCACACACTGAAACCCCTTCCCCACACACTGAAACCTCTTCCCCACACACTGAAACCCCTTCCCCACAGACAGAAACCCCTTCCCCACAGACTGAAATCCCTAAACCACACATTGAACCCCCTTCCCCACACACTGAAACCTCTTCCACACACACTGAACCCACTTCCCCACAGTCTGAAACCACTTCCCCACTCTCTGAAACCTCTTCCCCACACACTGAAACCACTTCCCCACACACAGAAACCCCTTCCCCACACACTGAAACCCCTTCCCCACAGACTGAAATCCCTTAACCACATACTAAAACCCATCCCCACACACTGAAATCTCTTCCTCACACACTGAAACCCCTTTCCCACACACTGAAACCCCTTCCCCACACACTGAAACCCATCCCCACACACTGAAACCTCTTCCCCACACACTGAAAGCCTTCCCCACACACTGAAACTCATCACCACACAGTGAAACCCCTTCCCCACGCACTGAAACCTCTTCCCCACACACTGAAACCTCTTCCCCACATGCTGTATCTTCTTCCACAACCACTGAAACCCATCCCCAAACACTGAAACCCCTTCCACACACTGAAACCTCTCCCACACACAATGAAACACCTTCCCTACACACTGAAACCCCTTCCACACACACTGTAACGCCTTCCCCGCACACTGAAACCCCTTCCACACACACTGAAACCCCTTCCCCGCACACAGAAAATCCTTCCCCATGCACTGAAACCTCTTCCTCACACACTGAAACCACTTCCCACAAACTGAAAACCATCCCCACAGACTGAAACACATCCCCACAGACTGAAACCCCTTCCCCACACACTGAAACGCATCCCCACACATTGAAACCTCTTCCACACACACTGAAACCTTTCCATACTGACTGAAACCCTTCCCCACACACTGAAACCTCTTCCCCACACACTCAAACCACTTCCACACACACTGAAACCCATCCCCACACACTGAAACCTCTTCCCCACACACTGAAACCTCTTCCCCACACACTGAAACCCCTTATCCACTAACTGAAACCACTTTCCCACACACTGAAACCTCTTCCCCACACTAAAACCTCTTCCACAAACTGAAAACCATCCCCACAGACTGAAACACATCCCCACAGACTGAAACCCCTTCCCCACACACTGAAACGCATCCCCACACATTGAAACCTCTTCCACACACACTGAAACCTTTCCATACTGACTGAAACCCTTCCCCACACACTGAAACCTCTTCCCCACACACTCAAACCACTTCCACACACACTGAAACCCCTTCCCCACACACTGAAACCTCTTCCCCATGCACTGAAACCACTTCCCCACACACTGAAACCCCTTATCCACTAACTGAAACCACTTTCCCACACACTGAAACCTCTTCCCCACACTAAAACCTCTTCCGCACAGGCTGAAACCCCTTCCCCACAGACTGAAACCCATCCCCACACACTGAAACCTCGTCCGCACACACTGAAACCACTTCCCCACACACTGAAACCCCTTCCCCACACACTGAACCCCATCCCCACACACTGAAACCTCTTCCCAACACACTGAAGCCTCTTCCGCACAGACTGAAACCCCTTCCCCACACACTGAAACCCCTTCCCCACACACTGAAACCCCTTACCCACACATTGAAACAACGTCCCCACACACTGAAACCACTTCGCCACACACTGAAACCCCTTCCCCACACACTGAAACCCCTTCCCCACACACTGAAACATCTTCCCCACACACTGAAACACCTCCCCCACACACTGAAACCACTTCCCCACACAGTGAAACCCCTTCCCCACACACTGAAACACCTTCCCCACACACTGAAACCCCTTCCCCACACACTGAAACCCCCTCGCCACCCACTGAATCAACGTCCCCACACACAGAAACCCCTTCCCCACACAGTGAAACCCCTTCCCCACAAACTGAAACCCCTTCCCCACGCACTGAAACAACGTCCCCACACACTGAAACCCCTTCCCCACACACTGAAACAATTCCCCACACACTGAAACCCTTTCCCCACACACTGAAACCCCTTCCCCACACACTGGAACCCCGTCCCCACACACTGAAACATCTTCCCCTCACACTGAAACCCCATCCCCACACAGTGAAACCCCCTCCCCACACACTGAAACCCCTACCCCACACACTGAAACCTCTTACCCACACACTGAAACCCCTACCCTACAAACAGAAACCCCTTCCCCACACACTGAAAACCTTGCCATACACACAGAAACCTCTTCCCACACACTGACACCTCTTCGTCACAGAGTGAAACCCCTTCCCCACACACTGAAACCTCTTCCCTACACACTGAAACCTCTTCCGCACTCACTGAAACCTCTTCCCCACACACTGAAACATCTTCGCCACACACTGAAACCTCTTCCCCACACACTGAAACATCTTTTCGACGCACTGAAACCCCATCCCAGCACACTGAAGCCTCTTCCCCAGAAACTGAATCCCCTTCACCACCCATTGAAACCCCTTCCCCACACACTGAAACCTCTTCCACACACACTGAAACCACTTCCCCACACACTGAAACCCCTTCCCCACACACTGAAACCTCTTCCCCACACACTGAAATCCCTTCCCCACAGACAGAAACCCCTTCCCCACAGACTGAAATCCCTTAACCACACACTGAAACCCATCCCCACACACTGAAATCTCTTCCTCACACACTGAAACCCCTTTCCCACACACTGAAACCCCTTCCCCACACACTGAAACCCATCCCCACACACTGAAACCTCTTCCCCACACACTGAAAGCCTTCCCCACACAGTGAAACCCATCCCCACACACTGAAACCCATCCCCACACAGTGAAACCCCTTCCCCACGCACTGAAACCTCTTCCACACACACTGAAACCTCTTCCCCACACACTGAAACCTCTTCCCCACACACTGAAACTCCTTCCCCACACATTGAAACCTCTTCCCCACATGCTGTATCTTCTTCCACAATCACTGAAACCCATCCCCAAACACTGAAACCCCTTCCACACACACTAAAACCTCTCCCACACACACTGAAACACCTTCCCTACACACTGAAACCCCTTCCATACACACTGTAACCCCTTCCCCGCACACTGAAACCCCTTCCCCACACACTGAAACCCCTTCCACACACACTGAAACCCCTTCCCCGCACACGGAAACTCCTTCCCCATGCACTGAAACCTCTTCCCCACACACTGAAACACCTTCCCCACACACTGAAACCCCTTCCCCACACACTGAAACCCCCTCGCCACCCACTGAATCAACGTCCCCACACACAGAAACCCCTTCCCCACACAGTGAAACCCCTTCCCCACAAACTGAAACCCCTTCCCCACGCACTGAAACAACGTCCCCACACACTGAAACCCCTTCCCCACACACTGAAACAATTCCCCACACACTGAAACCCTTTCCCCACACACTGAAACCCCTTCCCCACACACTGGAACCCCGTCCCCACACACTGAAACATCTTCCCCTCACACTGAAACCCCATCCCCACACAGTGAAACCCCCTCCCCACACACTGAAACCCCTACCCCACACACTGAAACCTCTTACCCACACACTGAAACCCCTACCCTACAAACAGAAACCCCTTCCCCACACACTGAAAACCTTGCCATACACACAGAAACCTCTTCCCACACACTGACACCTCTTCGTCACAGAGTGAAACCCCTTCCCCACACACTGAAACCTCTTCCCTACACACTGAAACCTCTTCCGCACTCACTGAAACCTCTTCCCCACACACTGAAACATCTTCGCCACACACTGAAACCTCTTCCCCACACACTGAAACATCTTTTCGACGCACTGAAACCCCATCCCAGCACACTGAAGCCTCTTCCCCAGAAACTGAATCCCCTTCACCACCCATTGAAACCCCTTCCCCACACACTGAAACCTCTTCCACACACACTGAAACCACTTCCCCACACACTGAAACCCCTTCCCCACACACTGAAACCTCTTCCCCACACACTGAAATCCCTTCCCCACAGACAGAAACCCCTTCCCCACAGACTGAAATCCCTTAACCACACACTGAAACCCATCCCCACACACTGAAATCTCTTCCTCACACACTGAAACCCCTTTCCCACACACTGAAACCCCTTCCCCACACACTGAAACCCATCCCCACACACTGAAACCTCTTCCCCACACACTGAAAGCCTTCCCCACACAGTGAAACCCATCCCCACACACTGAAACCCATCCCCACACAGTGAAACCCCTTCCCCACGCACTGAAACCTCTTCCACACACACTGAAACCTCTTCCCCACACACTGAAACCTCTTCCCCACACACTGAAACTCCTTCCCCACACATTGAAACCTCTTCCCCACATGCTGTATCTTCTTCCACAATCACTGAAACCCATCCCCAAACACTGAAACCCCTTCCACACACACTAAAACCTCTCCCACACACACTGAAACACCTTCCCTACACACTGAAACCCCTTCCATACACACTGTAACCCCTTCCCCGCACACTGAAACCCCTTCCCCACACACTGAAACCCCTTCCACACACACTGAAACCCCTTCCCCGCACACGGAAACTCCTTCCCCATGCACTGAAACCTCTTCCCCACACACTGAAACCACTTCCCACAAACTGAAAACCATCCCCACAGACTGAAACACATCCCCACAGACTGAAACCCCTTCCCCACACACTGAAACGCATCCCCACACATTGAAACCTCTTCCACACACACTGAAACCTTTCCCTACTGACTGAAACCCTTCCCCACACACTGAAACCTCTTCCACACACACTCAAACCACTTCCACACACACTGAAACCCATCCCCACACACAGAAAACTCTTCCCCACATACTGAAACCTCTTCCCCACACACTGAAACCCCTTCCCCACACACTGAAACCTCTTCCCCATGCACTAAAACCCCTCCCCCACAGACTGAAACCACTACCCCACACACTGAAACCTCTTCCACACACACTGAAACCCCTTATCCACAAACTGAAACCCCTTTCCCACAAACTGAAACCTCTTCCCCACACACTAAAACCTCTTCCGCACAGGCTGAAACCCATTCCCCGCACACTGAAACCCATCCCCACACACTGAAACCTCATCCGCACACACTGAAACCACTTCCCCACACACTGAAACCCCTTCCCCACACACTGAAACCCATCCCCACACACTGAAACCTCTTCGCCACAGAGTGAAACCCTTCCCCACACACTGAAATCTCTTCCCTACACACTGAAACCTCTTCCGCACACACTGAAACCTCATCCCCACACACTGAAACATCTTCCCCACACACTGAAACCTCTTTCCCACACACTGAAACATCTTCTCGACGCACTGAAACCCCTTCCCAGCACACTGAAACCACTTCCCCAGACACTGAATCCCCTTCATCACACATTGAAACCCCTTCCCCACACACTGAAACCTCTTCCACACACACTGAAACCACTTCCCCACAGTCTGAAACCCCTTCCCCACTCTCTGAAACCTCTTCCCCACACACTGAAACCAACTTCCCCACACACTGAAACCCCTTCCCCACACACTGAAACCTCTTCCCCACACACTGAAACCCGTTCCCCACAGACTGAAATCCCTTAACCACACACTGAAACCCATCCCCACACATTGAAACCTCTTCCCCACATGCTGTATCTTCATCCACAAACACTGAAACCCATCCCCAAACACTGAAACCACTTCCAGACACACTAAAACATCTCCCACACACACTGAAACACCTTCCCGACACACTGAAACCCCTTCCACACACACTGTAACCCCTTCCCCGCACACTGAAACCCCTTCCCCACACACTGAACCCCCTTCCACACACACTGAAACCACTTCCCCACACACTGAAACCCCTTCCCCACACACTGAAACCCATCCCCACACACTGAAAACTCTTCCCAAAACACTGAAGCCTCTTCCGCACAGACTGAAACCCCTTCCCCACACACTGAAACCCCTTCCTCACACACTGAAACCCATCCCCACACACTGAAACCTCATCCCCACACACTGAAACCCCTTCCCCACACACTGAAACCCCTTCCACACACACTGAATCCCCTTCCCCACACACTGAAACCACTTCCCCACACACTGAAACCTCTTCCCCACACACTGAAACACCTTCCCCACGCACTGACACTTCTTCAACACACAGAAACCTCTTCCCCACGCACTGAAACCTCTTCCACACACACTGAAACATCTTCCCCACACACTGAAACCTCTTCCCCACACGCTGAAACTTCTTCCACACCCACTGAAACCCATCACCACATACTGAACCCCCTTCCACACACACTGAAACCCCCTCGCCACACACTGAATCAACGTCGCCACACACTGAAACCCCTTCCCTCCACACAGAAACCCCTTCCCCACACAGTGAAACCCCTTCCCCACACACTGAAACCCCTTCCCCACGCACTGAAACAACGTCCCCACACACTGAAACAATTCCCCACACACTGAAACCCTTTCCCCACACACTGAAACCCCTTCCCCACACACTGAAACCCTTTCCCCACACACTGAAACCCCTTCCCCACACACTGGAACCCCGTCCACACACACTGAAACATCTTCCCCACACACTGAAACCCCATCCCCACACAGTGAAACCCCCTCCCCACACAGTGAAACCCCTTCCCCACACACTGAAACCCTTACCCACACACTGAAACCCCTACCCTACAAACTGAAACCACTTCCCCACACACTGAAAACCTTCCCTACACACAGAAACCTCATCCCAAACACTGAAACCTCTTCGCCACAGAGTGAAACCCTTCCCCACACACTGAAACCTCTTCCCTACACACTGAAACCTCTTCCGCACACACTGAAACCTCTTCCCCACACACTGAAACATCTTCCCCACACACTGAAACCTCTTCCCCACACACTGAAACATATTCTCGACGCACTGAAACCCCTTCCCAGCACACTGAAACCTCTTCCCCAGACACTGAATCCCCTTCATCACACATTGAAACCCCTTCCCCACACACTGAAACCTCTTCCACACACACTGAAACCACTTCCCCACAGTCTGCAACCCCTTCCCCACTCTCTGAAACCTCTTCCCCACACACTGAAACCAACTTCCCCACACACTGAAACACCTTCCCCACACACTGAAACCTCTTCCCCACACACTGAAACCTCTTCCCCACACACTGAAACCCCTTCCCCACACACTGAAACCCATCCCCACACACTGAAACCTCTTCCCCACACACTGAAAGCCTTCCCCACACAGTGAAACCCATCCCCACACACTGAAACCCATCCCCACACAGTGAAACCCGTTCCCCACGCATTGAAACCTCTTCCACACACACTGAAACCTCTTCCCCACACACTGAAACCTCTTCCCGACACACTGAAACTCCTTCCCCACACATTGAAACCTCTTCCCCACATGCTGTATCTTCTTCCACAAACACTGAAACCCATCCCCAAACACTGAAACCCCTTCCACACACACTAAAACCTCTCCCACACACACTGAAACACCTTCCCGACACACTGAAACCCCTTCCACACACACTGTAACCCCTTCCCCGCACACTGAAACCCCTTCCCCACACACTGAAACCCCTTCCACACACACTGAAACCCCTTCCCCACACACTGAAACCCATCCCCACACACTGAAAACTCTTCCCAACACTCTGAAGCCTCTTCCGCACAGACTGAAACCCCTTCCCCACACACTGAAACCTCTTCCACACACACTGAAACACCTTCCCCACGCACTGACACTTCTTCAACACACAGAAACCTCTTCCCACACACTGAAGCCTCTTCCGCACAGACCGAAACCCCTTCCCCACACACTGAAACCACTTCCCCACACACTGAAACCTCTTCCACACACACTGAAACACCTTCCCCACGCACTGACACTTCTTCAACACACAGAAACCTCTTCCCACACACTGAAGCCTCTTCCCCACGCACTGAAACCTCTTCCACACACACTGAAACACCTTCCCCACACACTGAAACCTCTTCCCCACACGCTGAAACTTCTTCCACACCCACTGAAACCCATCCCCACACACTGAAACCCCTTCCACACACACTGAAACCCCCTCGCTACACACTGAATCAACGTCCCCACACACTGAAACCCCTTCCCAACACACAGAAACCCCTTCCCCACACAGTGAAACCCCTTCCCCACACACTGAAACCCCTTCCCCACGCACTGAAACAACGTCCGCACACACTGAATCCCCTTCCCCACACACTGAAACAATTCCCCACACACTGAAACCCTTTCCCCACACACTGAAACCACATCCCCACACAGTGAAACCCCCTCCCCACACACTGAAACCCCTTCCCCACACACTGAAACCCTTACCCACACACTGAAACCCCTACCCTACAAACTGAAACCCCTACCCCACACACTGAAAACCTTCCCTACACACAGAAACCTCATCCCACACACTGAAACTTCTTCGCCACAGAGTGAGACCCTTCCCCACACACTGAAACCTCTTCCCTACACACTGAAACCTCTTCCGCACACACTGAAACCTCTTCCCCACACACTGAAACATCTTCCCCACACACTGAAACCTCTTCACCACCCACTGAAACATCTTCTCGACGCACTGAAACCCCTTCCCAGCACACTGAAACCTCTTCCCCAGACACTGAATCCCCTTCATCACACATTGAAACCCCTTCCCCACACACTGAAACATCTTCCACACACACTGAAACCACTTCCCCACAGTCTGAAACCCCTTCCCCACTCTCTGAAACCTCTTCCCCACACACTGAAACCAACTTCCCCACACACTGAAACACCTTCCCCACACACTGAAACCTCTTCCCCACACACTGAAACCCCTTCCCCACAGACTGAAATACCTTAACCACCCACTGAAACCCATCCCCACACACTGAAATCTCTTCCTCACACACTGAAACCCCTTTCCCACACACTGAAACCCCTTCCCCACACACTGAAACCCATCCCCACACACTGAAACCTCTTCCCCACACACTGAAAGCCTTCCCCACACAGTGAAACCCATCCCCACACACTGAAACCCATCCCCACACAGTGAAATCCGTTCCCCGCGCACTGAAACCTCTTCCACACACACTGAAACCTCTTCCCCACACGCTGAAACCTCTTCCCCACACACGGAAACTCCTTCCCCACACATTGAAACCTCTTCCCCACATGCTGTATCTTCTTCCACAAACACTGAAACCCATCCCCAAACACTGAAACCCCTTCCACACACACTAAAACCTCTCCCACACACACTGAAACACCTTCCCGACACACTGAAACCCCTTCCACACACACTGTAACCCCTTCCCCGCACACTGAAACCCCTTCCCCACACACTGAAACCCCTTCCACACACACTGAAACCACTTCCCCACACACTGAAACCCCTTCCCCACACACTGAAACCCATCCCCACACACTGAAAACTCTTCCCAACACACTGAAGCCTCTTCCGCACAGACCGAAACCCCTTCCCCACACACTGAAACCCATCCCCACACACTGAAACCTCATCCGCACACACTGAAACCACTTCCCCACACACTGAAACCCCTTCCCCACACACTGAAACCCATCCCCACACACTGAAAACTCTTCCCAACACACTGAAGCCTCTTCCGCACAGACTGAAACCCCTTCCCCACACACTGAAACCCCTTCCCCACACACTGAAACCCATCCCCACACACTGAAACCTCATCCCCACACACTGAAACCCCTTTCCCACACACTGAAACTCCTTCCACACACACTGAATCCCCTTCCCCACACACTGAAACCACTTCCCCACACACTGAAACCTCTTCCACACACACTGAAACACCTTCCCCACGCACTGACACTTCTTCAACACACAGAAACCTCTTCCCACACACTGAAACCTCTTCCCCACGCACTGAAACCTCTTCCACACACACTGAAACACCTTCCCCACACACTGAAACCTCTTCCCCACACGCTGAAACTTCTTCCACACCCACTGAAACCCATCCCCACACACTGAAACCCCTTCCACACACACTGAAACCCCCTCGCTACACACTGAATCAACGTCCCCACACACTGAAACCCCTTCCCAACACACAGAAACCCCTTCCCCACACACTGAAACCCCTTCCCCACGCACTGAAACAACGTCCGCACACACTGAAACCACTTCCCCACAGTCTGCAACCCCTTCCCCACTCTCTGAAACCTCTTCCCCACACACTGAAACCAACTTCCCCACACACTGAAACACCTTCCCCACACACTGAAACCTCTTCCCCACACACTGAAACCTCTTCCCCACACACTGAAACCCCTTCCCCACACACTGAAACCCATCCCCACACACTGAAACCTCTTCCCCACACACTGAAAGCCTTCCCCACACAGTGAAACCCATCCCCACACACTGAAACCCATCCCCACACAGTGAAACCCGTTCCCCACGCACTGAAACCTCTTCCACACACACTGAAACCTCTTCCCCACACACTGAAACCTCTTCCCGACACACTGAAACTCCTTCCCCACACATTGAAACCTCTTCCCCACATGCTGTATCTTCTTCCACAAACACTGAAACCCATCCCCAAACACTGAAACCCCTTCCACACACACTAAAACCTCTCCCACACACACTGAAACACCTTCCCGACACACTGAAACCCCTTCCACACACACTGTAACCCCTTCCCCGCACACTGAAACCCCTTCCCCACACACTGAAACCCCTTCCACACACACTGAAACCCCTTCCCCACACACTGAAACCCATCCCCACACACTGAAAACTCTTCCCAACACTCTGAAGCCTCTTCCGCACAGACTGAAACCCCTTCCCCACACACTGAAACCTCTTCCACACACACTGAAACACCTTCCCCACGCACTGACACTTCTTCAACACACAGAAACCTCTTCCCACACACTGAAGCCTCTTCCGCACAGACCGAAACCCCTTCCCCACACACTGAAACCACTTCCCCACACACTGAAACCTCTTCCACACACACTGAAACACCTTCCCCACGCACTGACACTTCTTCAACACACAGAAACCTCTTCCCACACACTGAAGCCTCTTCCCCACGCACTGAAACCTCTTCCACACACACTGAAACACCTTCCCCACACACTGAAACCTCTTCCCCACACGCTGAAACTTCTTCCACACCCACTGAAACCCATCCCCACACACTGAAACCCCTTCCACACACACTGAAACCCCCTCGCTACACACTGAATCAACGTCCCCACACACTGAAACCCCTTCCCAACACACAGAAACCCCTTCCCCACACAGTGAAACCCCTTCCCCACACACTGAAACCCCTTCCCCACGCACTGAAACAACGTCCGCACACACTGAATCCCCTTCCCCACACACTGAAACAATTCCCCACACACTGAAACCCTTTCCCCACACACTGAAACCACATCCCCACACAGTGAAACCCCCTCCCCACACACTGAAACCCCTTCCCCACACACTGAAACCCTTACCCACACACTGAAACCCCTACCCTACAAACTGAAACCCCTACCCCACACACTGAAAACCTTCCCTACACACAGAAACCTCATCCCACACACTGAAACTTCTTCGCCACAGAGTGAGACCCTTCCCCACACACTGAAACCTCTTCCCTACACACTGAAACCTCTTCCGCACACACTGAAACCTCTTCCCCACACACTGAAACATCTTCCCCACACACTGAAACCTCTTCACCACCCACTGAAACATCTTCTCGACGCACTGAAACCCCTTCCCAGCACACTGAAACCTCTTCCCCAGACACTGAATCCCCTTCATCACACATTGAAACCCCTTCCCCACACACTGAAACATCTTCCACACACACTGAAACCACTTCCCCACAGTCTGAAACCCCTTCCCCACTCTCTGAAACCTCTTCCCCACACACTGAAACCAACTTCCCCACACACTGAAACACCTTCCCCACACACTGAAACCTCTTCCCCACACACTGAAACCCCTTCCCCACAGACTGAAATACCTTAACCACCCACTGAAACCCATCCCCACACACTGAAATCTCTTCCTCACACACTGAAACCCCTTTCCCACACACTGAAACCCCTTCCCCACACACTGAAACCCATCCCCACACACTGAAACCTCTTCCCCACACACTGAAAGCCTTCCCCACACAGTGAAACCCATCCCCACACACTGAAACCCATCCCCACACAGTGAAATCCGTTCCCCGCGCACTGAAACCTCTTCCACACACACTGAAACCTCTTCCCCACACGCTGAAACCTCTTCCCCACACACGGAAACTCCTTCCCCACACATTGAAACCTCTTCCCCACATGCTGTATCTTCTTCCACAAACACTGAAACCCATCCCCAAACACTGAAACCCCTTCCACACACACTAAAACCTCTCCCACACACACTGAAACACCTTCCCGACACACTGAAACCCCTTCCACACACACTGTAACCCCTTCCCCGCACACTGAAACCCCTTCCCCACACACTGAAACCCCTTCCACACACACTGAAACCACTTCCCCACACACTGAAACCCCTTCCCCACACACTGAAACCCATCCCCACACACTGAAAACTCTTCCCAACACACTGAAGCCTCTTCCGCACAGACCGAAACCCCTTCCCCACACACTGAAACCCATCCCCACACACTGAAACCTCATCCGCACACACTGAAACCACTTCCCCACACACTGAAACCCCTTCCCCACACACTGAAACCCATCCCCACACACTGAAAACTCTTCCCAACACACTGAAGCCTCTTCCGCACAGACTGAAACCCCTTCCCCACACACTGAAACCCCTTCCCCACACACTGAAACCCATCCCCACACACTGAAACCTCATCCCCACACACTGAAACCCCTTTCCCACACACTGAAACTCCTTCCACACACACTGAATCCCCTTCCCCACACACTGAAACCACTTCCCCACACACTGAAACCTCTTCCACACACACTGAAACACCTTCCCCACGCACTGACACTTCTTCAACACACAGAAACCTCTTCCCACACACTGAAACCTCTTCCCCACGCACTGAAACCTCTTCCACACACACTGAAACACCTTCCCCACACACTGAAACCTCTTCCCCACACGCTGAAACTTCTTCCACACCCACTGAAACCCATCCCCACACACTGAAACCCCTTCCACACACACTGAAACCCCCTCGCTACACACTGAATCAACGTCCCCACACACTGAAACCCCTTCCCAACACACAGAAACCCCTTCCCCACACACTGAAACCCCTTCCCCACGCACTGAAACAACGTCCGCACACACTGAAACCCCTTCCCCACACACTGAAACAATTCCCCACACACTGAAACCCTTTCCCCACACACTGAAACCCCTTCCCCACACACTGGAACCCCGTCCACACACACTGAAACATCTTCCCCACACACTGAAACCCCATCCCCACTCAGTGAAACCCCCTCCCCACACACTGAAACCCTTTCCCCACACACTGAAACCCTTACCCACACACTGAAACCCCTACCCTACAAACTGAAACCCCTTCCCCACACACTGAAAACCTTCCCTACACACAGAAACCTCATTCCACACACTGAAACCTCTTCGCCACAGAGTGAAACCCTTCCCCACACACTGAAACCTCTTCCCTACACACTGAAACCTCTTCCGCACACACTGAAACCTCTTCCCCACACACTGAAACCCCTTCCCCACACACTGAAACCTCTTCCCCACCCACTGAAACATCTTCTCGACGCACTGAAACCCCTTCCCAGCACACTGAAACCTCTTCCCCAGACACTGAATCCCCTTCATCACACATTGAAACCCCTGCCCCACACACTGAAACATCTTCCACACACACTGAAACCACTTCCCCACAGTCTGAAACCCCTTCCCCACTCTCTGAAACCTCTTCCCCACACACTGAAACCAACTTCCCCACACACTGAAACACCTTACCCACACACTGAAACCTCTTCCCCACACACTGAAACCCCTTCCCCACAGACTGAAATACCTTAACCACCCACTGAAACCCATCCCCACACACTGAAATCTCTTCCTCACACACTGAAACCCCATTCCCACACACTGAAACCCCGTCCCCACACACTGAAACCCATCCCCACACACTGAAACCTCTTCCCCACACACTGAAAGCCTTCCCCACACAGTGAAACCCATCCCCACACACTGAAACCCATCCCCACACAGTGAAATCCGTTCCCCACGCACTGAAAACTCTTCCACACACACTGAAACCTCTTCCCCACACGCTGAAACCTCTTCCCCACACACTGAAACTCCTTCCCCACACATTGAAACCTCTTCCCCACATGCTGTATCTTATTCCACAAACACTGAAACCCATCCCCAAACACTGAAACCCCTTCCACACACACTAAAACCTCTCCCACACACACTGAAACACCTTCCCGACACACTGAAACCCCTTCCACACACACTGTAACCCCTTCCCCGCACACTGAAACCCCTTCCCCACACACTGAAACCCCTTCCACACACACTGAAACCACTTCCCCACACACTGAAACCCCTTCCCCACACACTGAAACCCATCCCCACACACTGAAACCTCATCCCCACACACTGAAACCCCTTCCCCACACACTGAAACCCCTTCCACACACACTGAATCCCCTTCCCCACACACTGAAACCCATCCCCACACACTGAAACCTCATCCCCACACACTGAAACCCCTTCCCCACACACTGAAACCCCTTCCACACACACTGAATCCCCTTCCCCACACACTGAAACCTCTTCCCCACACGCTGAAACCTCTTCCCCACACACTGAAACTCCTTCCCCACACATTGAAACCTCTTCCCCAAATGCTGTATCTTCTTCCACAAACACTGAGACCCATCCCCAAACACTGAAACCCCTTCCACACACACTAAAACCTCTCCCACACACACTGAAACACCTTCCCGACACACTGAAACCCCTTCCACACACACTGTAACCCCTTCCCCGCACACTGAAACCCCTTCCCCACACACTGAAACCCCTTCCCCACACACTGAAACCCATCCCCACACACTGAAACCTCATCCCCACACACTGAAACCCCTTCCCCACACACTGAAACCCCTTCCACACACAATGAATCCCCTTCCCCACACACTGAAACCACTTCCCCACACACTGAAACCTCTTCCCCACACACTGAAACACCTTCCCCACGCACTGACACTTCTTCAACACACAGAAACCTCTTCCCCACACACTGAAACCTCATCCCCACACACTGAAACCCCTTTCCCACACACTGAAACTCCTTCCACACACACTGAATCCCCTTCCCCACACACTGAAACCACTTCCCCACACACTGAAACCTCTTCCACACACACTGAAACACCTTCCCCACGCACTGACACTTCTTCAACACACAGAAACCTCTTCCCACACACTGAAGCCTCTTCCCCACGCACTGAAACCTCTTCAACACACACTGAAACACCTTCCCCACACACTGAAACCTCTTCCCCACACGCTGAAACTTCTTCCACACCCACTGAAACCCATCCCCACACACTGAAACCCCTTCCACACACACTGAAACCCCCTCGCTACACACTGAATCAACGTCCCCACACACTGAAACCCCTTCCCAACACACAGAAACCCCTTTCCCACACAGTGAAACCCCTTCCCCACACACTGAAACCCCTTCCCCACGCACTGAAACAACGTCCGCACACACTGAATCCCCTTCCCCACACACTGAAACAATTCCCCACACACTGAAACCCTTTCCCCACACACTGAAACCCCATCCCCACACAGTGAAACCCCCTCCCCACACACTGAAACCCCTTCCCCACACACTGAAACCCTTACCCACACACTGAAACCCCTACCCTACAAACTGAAACCCCTTCCCCACACACTGAAAACCTTCCCTACACACAGAAACCTCATCCCACACACTGAAACTTCTTCGCCACAGAGTGAAACCCTTCCCCACACACTGAAACCTCTTCCCTACACACTGAAACATCTTCCGCACACACTGAAACCTCTTCCCCACACACTGAAACATCTTCCCCACACACTGAAACCTCTTCCCCACCCACTGAAACATCTTCTCGACGCACTGAAACCCCTTCCCAGCACACTGAAACCTCTTCCCCAGACACTGAATCCCCTTCATCACACATTGAAACCCCTTCCCCACACACTGAAACATCTTCCACACACACTGAAACCACTTCCCCACAGTCTGAAACCCCTTCCCCACTCTCTGAAACCTCTTCCCCACACACTGAAACCAACTTCCCCACACACTGAAACACCTTCCCCACACACTGAAACCTCTTCCCCACACACTGAAACCCCTTCCCCACAGACTGAAATACCTTAACCACCCACTGAAACCCATCCCCACACACTGAAATCTCTTCCTCACACACTGAAACCCCTTTCCCACACACTGAAACCCCTTCCCCACACACTGAAACCCATCCCCACACACTGAAACCTCTTCCCCACACACTGAAAGCATTCCCCACACAGTGAAACCCATCCCCACACACTGAAACCCATCCCCACACAGTGAAATCCGTTCCCCGCGCACTGAAACCTCTTCCACACACACTGAAACCTCTTCCCCACACGCTGAAACCTCTTCCCCACACACGGAAACTCCTTCCCCACACATTGAAACCTCTTCCCCACATGCTGTATCTTCTTCCACACACAATGAAACCCATCCCCAAACACTGAAACCCCTTCCACACACACTAAAACCTCTCCCACACACACTGAAACACCTTCCCGACACACTGAAACCCCTTCCACACACACTGTAACCCCTTCCCCGCACACTGAAACCCCTTCCCAACACACTGAAACCCCTTCCACACACACTGAAACCACTTCCCCACACACTGAAACCCCTTCCCCACACACTGAAACCCATCCCCACACACTGAAAACTCTTCCCAACACACTGAAGCCTCTTCCGCACAGACTGAAACCCCTTCCGCACACACTGAAACCCATCCCCACACACTGAAACCTCATCCGCACACACTGAAACCACTTCCCCACACACTGAAACCCCTTCCCCACACACTGAAACCCATCCCCACACACTGAAAACTCTTCCCAACACACTGAAGCCTCTTCCGCACAGACTGAAACCCCTTCCCCACACACTGAAACCCCTTCCCCACACACTGAAACCCATCCCCACACACTGAAACCTCATCCCCACACACTGAAACCCCTTTCCCACACACTGAAACTCCTTCCACACACACTGAATCCCCTTCCCCACACACTGAAACCACTTCCCCACACACTGAAACCTCTTCCACACACACTGAAACACCTTCCCCACGCACTGACACTTCTTCAACACACAGAAACCTCTTCCCACACACTGAAACCTCTTCCCCACGCACTGAAACCTCTTCCACACACACTGAAACACCTTCCCCACACACTGAAACCTCTTCCCCACACGCTGAAACTTCTTCCACACCCACTGAAACCCATCCCCACACACTGAAACCCCTTCCACACACACTGAAACCCCCTCGCTACACACTGAATCAACGTCCCCACACACTGAAACCCCTTCCCAACACACAGAAACACCTTCCCCACACACTGAAACCCCTTCCCCACGCACTGAAACAACGTCCGCACACACTGAAACCCCTTCCCCACACACTGAAACAAATCCCAACACACTGAAACCCTTTGCCCACACACAGAAACCCCTTCCCCACACACTGGAACCCCGTCCACACACACTGAAACATCTTCCCCACACACTGAAACCCCATCCCCACTCAGTGAAACCCCCTCCCCACACACTGAAACCCTTTCCCCACACACTGAAACCTCTTCCCCACCCACTGAAACATCTTCTCGACGCACTGAAACCCCTTCCCAGCACACTGAAACCTCTTCCCCAGACACTGAATCCCCTTCATCACACATTGAAACCCCTGCCCCACACACTGAAACATCTTCCACACACACTGAAACCACTTCCCCACAGTCTGAAACCCCTTCCCCACTCTCTGAAACCTCTTCCCCACACACTGAAACCAACTTCCCCACACACTGAAACACCTTCCCCACACACTGAAACCTCTTCCCCACACACTGAAACCCCTTCCCCACAGACTGAAATACCTTAACCACCCACTGAAACCCATCCCCACACACTGAAATCTCTTCCTCACACACTGAAAGCCCATTCCCACACACTGAAACCCCTTCCCCACACACTGAAACCCCTTCCCCACACACTGAAACCTCTTCCCCACACACTGAAAGCCTTCCCCACACAGTGAAACCCATCCCCACACACTGAAACCCATCCCCACACAGTGAAATCCGTTCCCCACGCACTGAAAACTCTTCCACACACACTGAAACCTCTTCCCCACACGCTGAAACCTCTTCCCCACACACTGAAACTCCTTCCCCACACATTGAAACCTCTTCCCCACATGCTGTATCTTCTTCCACAAACACTGAAACCCATCCCCAAACACTGAAACCCCTTCCACACACACTAAAACCTCTCCCACACACACTGAAACACCTTCCCGACACACTGAAACCCCTTCCACACACACTGTAACCCCTTCCCCGCACACTGAAACCCCTTCCCCACACACTGAAACCCCTTCCCCACATACTGAAACCTCTTCCCCATACACTGAAACCCATCCCCACACACTGAAAACTCTTCCCAACACACTGAAGCCTCTTCCGCACAGACTGAAACCCCTTCCGCACACACTGAAACCCCTTCCCCACACACTGAAACCCATCCCCACACACTGAAACCTCATCCCCACACACTGAAACCCCTTCCCCACACACTGAAACCCCTTCCACACACACTGAATCCCCTTCCCCACACACTGAAACCTCTTCCCCAAACGCTGAAACCTCTTCCCCACACACTGAAACTCCTTCCCCACACATTGAAACCTCTTCCCCAAATGCTGTATCTTCTTCCACAAACACTGAGACCCATCCCCAAACACTGAAACCCCTTCCACACACACTAAAACCTCTCCCACACACACTGAAACACCTTCCCGACACACTGAAACCCCTTCCACACACACTGTAACCCCTTCCCCGCACACTGAAACCCCTTCCCCACACACTGAAACCCCTTCCACACACACTGAAACCACTTCCCCACACACTGAAACCCCTTCCCCACACACTGAAACCCATCCCCACACACTGACAACTCTTCCCAACACACTGAAGCCTCTTCCGCACAGACTGAAACCCCTTCCCCACACACTGAAACCCCTTCCCCACACACTGAAACCCATCCCCACACACTGAAACCTCATCCCCACACACTGAAACCCCTTCCCCACACACTGAAACCCCTTCCACACACAATGAATCCCCTTCCCCACACACTGAAACCACTTCCCCACACACTGAAACCTCTTCCCCACACACTGAAACACCTTCCCCACGCACTGACACTTCTTCAACACACAGAAACCTCTTCCCCACACACTGAAACCTCTTCCCCACGCACTGAAACCTCTTCCACACACACTGAAACATCTTCCCCACACACTGAAACCTCTTCCCCACACGCTGAAACTTCTTCCACACCCACTGAAACCCCCTCGCCACACACTGAATCAACGTCCCCACACACTGAAACCCCTTCCCCACACACAGAAACCCCTTCCCCACAAAGTGAAACCCCATCCCCACACACTGAAACCCCTTCCCCACGCACTGAAACAACGTCCCCACACACTGAAACCCCTTCCACACACACTGAAACAATTCCCCACACACTGAAACCCTTTCCCCACACACTGAAACCCCTTCCCCACGCACTGGAACCCCGTCCACACACACTGAAACCCTTACCCACACACTGAAGCCCCTACCCTACAAACTGAAACCCCTTCCCCACACACTGAAAACCTTCCCTACACACAGAAACCTCATCCGACACACTGAAACCTCTTCGCCACAGAGTGAAAGCCTTCCCCACACACTGAAACCTCTTCCCTACACACTGAAACCTCTTCCGCACACACTGAAACCTCTTCCCCACACACTGAAACATCTTCCCCACACACTGAAACCTCTTCCCCACACACTGAAACATCTTCTCGACGCACTGAAACCCCTTCCCAGCACACTGAAACCTCTTCCCCAGACACTGAATCCCCTTCATCACACATTGAAACCCCTTCCCCACACACTGAAACCTCTTCCACACACACTGAAACCACTTCCCCACAGTCTGAAACCCCTTCCCCACTCTCTGAAACCTCTTCCCCACACACTGAAACCAACTTCCCCACACACTGAAACACCTTACCCACACACTGAAACCTCTTCCCCACACACTGAAACCCCTTCCCCACAGACTGAAATCCCTTAACCACACACTGAAACCCATCCTCACACACTGAAATCTCTTCCTCACACACTGAAACCCCTTTCCCACACACTGAAACCCCTTCCCCACAAACTGAAACCCATCCCCACACACTGAAACCTCTTCCCCACACACTGAAAGCCTTCCCCACACAGTGAAACCCATCCCCACACACTGAAACCCATCCCCACACAGTGAAACCCGTTCCCCACGCACTGAAACCTCTTCCACACACACTGAAACCTCTTCCCCACACACTGAAACCTCTTCCCCACACACTGAAACTCCTTCCCCACACATTGAAACCTCTTCCCCACATGCTGTATCTTCTTCCACAAACACTGAAACCCATCCCCAAACACTGAAACCCCTTCCACACACACTAAAACCTCTCCCACACACACTGGAACACCTTCCCGACACAGTGAAACCCCTTCCACACACACTGTAACCCCTTCCCCGCACACTGAAACCCCTTCCCCACACACTGAAACCCCTTCCACACACACTGAAACCCCTTCCCCGCACACGGAAACTCCTTCCCCATGCACTGAAACCGCTTCCCCACACACTGAAACCCCTTCCCACAAACTGAAAACCATCCCCACAGACTGAAACACATCCCCACAGACTGAAACCCCTTCCCCACACACTGAAACGCATCCCCACACATTGAAACCTCTTCCACACACACTGAAACCTTTCCCTACTGACTGAAACCCTTCCCCACACACTGAAACCTCTTCCCCAGACACTCAAACCACTTACACACACACTGAAACCCATCCCCACACACTGAAAACTCTTCCCCACACACTGCAACCTCTTCCCCACACACTGAAACCCCTTCCCCACACACTGAAACCTCTTCCCCATGCACTAAAACCCCTTCCCCACAGACTGAAACCACTACCCCATACACTAAAACCTCTTCCACACACACTAAAATCCCTTCCCCACACACTGAAACCCCTTCCACACACACTGTAACCCCTTTCCCGCACACTGAAACCCCTTCCCCAGACAATCAAACCCCTTCCACACACACTGAACCCCCTTCCCCGCACATTGAAACCCCTTCCCCACACACTGAAACCACTTCCCCACACAATGAAACACCTTCCCCACAAACTGAAACCCATCCCCACAGACTGAAACACATCCCGACAGACTGAAACCCCTTCCCCATACACTGAAACCCATCCCCAAACACTGAAACCTTTCCACACACACTGAAACATTTCCCTACAGACTGAAAGCCTTCCCCACAAACTGAAACCTCTTCCCCACACACTGAAACCCCTTCCCCACACACAGAAAGCCATCCCCACACACTGAAACCTCTTCCCCACACACTGAAACCTCTTCCCCACACACTGCAACCCCTTCCTCACACACTGAAATCTCTTCCCCACACACTGAAACCCCTTCCCCACACACTGAAACCCCTTCCCCACATACTGAAACCTCTTCCCCATACACTGAAACCCCTTCCCCACAGACTGAAACCACTTCCCCACACACTGAAACCTCTTCCCCACACACTGAAACCTCTTCCCCACACACTGAAACCCCATATCCACACACTGAAACCCCTTTCCCACACACTGAAACCTCTCCCCACATACTGAAACCTCTTCCGCACAGACTGAAACCCCTTCCCCACACACTGAAACCCATCCCCACACACTGAAACCTCATCCCCACGCACTGAAACCCCTTCCCCACACACTGAAACCCCTTCCCCACAAACTGAAACCCATCCCCACACACAGAAACCACCTCCCCACACACTGAAACCCATCCCCACACACTGAAACCCTTCCCCACACACTGAAACCTCTTCCCAAACACTGAAACCTCTTCGCCACAGTCGGAAACCCTTCCCCACAATAGAAAACCTCTTCCCCACACACTGAACCCTCTTCCCCACACGCTGAATCTTCTTCCACACCCACTGAAACTCATCCCCACACACTGAAACCCCTTCCACACACACTAAAACCTCTTCCACACACACTGAAACCCCTTCCCCACACACTGAAACCCCTTCCACACACACTGTAACCCCTTTCCCGCACACTGCAACCCCTTCCCCAGACAATGAAACCCCTTCCACACACACTGAAACACCTTCCCCGCACATTGAAACCCATTCCCCACACACTGAAACCTCTTCCCCACTCAATGAAACACCTTCCCCACAAACTGAAACCCATCCCCACAGACTGAAACACATCCCGACAGACTGAAACCCCTTCCCCATACACTGAAACCCATCCCCAAACACTGAAACCTCTTCCACACACACTGAAACATTTCCCTACAGACTGAAAGCCTTCCCCACAAACTGAAACCTCTTCCCCACACACTGAAACCCCTTCCCCACACACAGAAAGCCATCCCCACACACTGAAACCTCTTCCCCACACACTGAAACCTCTTCCCACACGCTGAATCTTCTTCCACACCCACTGAAACTCATCCCCACACACTGAAACCCCTTCCACACACACTAAAACCTCTTCCACACACACTGAAACCCCTTCCCCACAAACTGAAACCCATCCCCACAGACTGAAACACATCCCGACAGACTGAAACCCCTTCCCCATACACTGAAACCCATCCCCAAACACTGAAACCTTTCCACACACACTGAAACATTTCCCTACAGACTGAAAGCCTTCCCCACAAACTGAAACCTCTTCCCCACACACTGAAACCCCTTCCCCACACACAGAAAGCCATCCCCACACACTGAAACCTCTTCCCCACACACTGAAACCTCTTCCCCACACACTGCAACCCCTTCCTCACACACTGAAATCTCTTCCCCACACACTGAAACCCCTTCCCCACACACTGAAACCCCTTCCCCACATACTGAAACCTCTTCCCCATACACTGAAACCCCTTCCCCACAGACTGAAACCACTTCCCCACACACTGAAACCTCTTCCCCACACACTGAAACCTCTTCCCCACACACTGAAACCCCATATCCACACACTGAAACCCCTTTCCCACACACTGAAACCTCTCCCCACATACTGAAACCTCTTCCGCACAGACTGAAACCCCTTCCCCACACACTGAAACCCATCCCCACACACTGAAACCTCATCCCCACGCACTGAAACCCCTTCCCCACACACTGAAACCCCTTCCCCACAAACTGAAACCCATCCCCACACACAGAAACCACCTCCCCACACACTGAAACCCATCCCCACACACTGAAACCCTTCCCCACACACTGAAACCTCTTCCCAAACACTGAAACCTCTTCGCCACAGTCGGAAACCCTTCCCCACAATAGAAAACCTCTTCCCCACACACTGAACCCTCTTCCCCACACGCTGAATCTTCTTCCACACCCACTGAAACTCATCCCCACACACTGAAACCCCTTCCACACACACTAAAACCTCTTCCACACACACTGAAACCCCTTCCCCACACACTGAAACCCCTTCCACACACACTGTAACCCCTTTCCCGCACACTGAAACCCCTTCCCCAGACAATGAAACCCCTTCCACACACACTGAAACACCTTCCCCGCACATTGAAACCCATTCCCCACACACTGAAACCTCTTCCCCACTCAATGAAACACCTTCCCCACAAACTGAAACCCATCCCCACAGACTGAAACACATCCCGACAGACTGAAACCCCTTCCCCATACACTGAAACCCATCCCCAAACACTGAAACCTCTTCCACACACACTGAAACATTTCCCTACAGACTGAAAGCCTTCCCCACAAACTGAAACCTCTTCCCCACACACTGAAACCCCTTCCCCACACACAGAAAGCCATCCCCACACACTGAAACCTCTTCCCCACACACTGAAACCTCTTCCCCACACACTGCAACCCCTTCCTCACACACTGAAATCTCTTCCCCACACACTGAAACCCCTTCCCCACACACTGAAACCCCTTCCCCACATACTGAAACCTCTTCCCCATACACTGAAACCCCTTCCCGACAGACAGAAACCACTTCCCCACACACTGAAACCTCTTCCCCACACACTGAAACCCCTTATCCACACACTGAAACCCCTTTCCAACACTCTGATACCTCTTCCCCACACACTGAAACCTCTTCCGCACAGACTGAAACCCCTTCCCCACACACTGAAACCCATCCCCACACACTGAAACCTCATCCCCACACACTGAAACACCTTCCCCACACACTGAAACCCCTTCCTCACAAACTGAAACCCATCCCCACACACAGAAACCACCTCCCCACACACTGAAACCCCTTCCCCACACACTGAAACCCATCCCCACACACTGAAACCCTTCCCCACACACTGAAACCTCTTCCCAAACACTGAAACCTCTTCGCCACAGTCGGAAACCCTTCCCCACAAGAGAAAACCTCTTCCCCACACACTGAACACTCTTCCCCACACACTGAAACCCCTTCCCCGCACACTGAAACCTCTTTCCCACACACTGAATCCCCTTTAGCACACACACTGAAACCCCTTCCCCACACACTGAAACCTCTTCCCCACGCACTGAAACCACTTCCCCACAGCCTGAAACCCCTTCCCCACACACTGAAACTTCTTCCCCACACACTGAAACCACTTCCCCACACACTGAAACCACTTCCCCACACACTGAAACCCCTTCCCCACTCTCTGAATCCTCTTCCCCACACACTGAAACCTCTTCCCCACACACTGAAACCACTTCCCCACACACTGAAACCCCTTCCCCACGCACTGAAACCTCTTCCCCACACACTGAAACCTCTTCCCCACAGTCTGAAACACTTCCCCACACACTGAAACCACTTCTCCACACACTGAAAGTCCTTCCCCACACGCTGAAACTTCTTCCACACCCACTGAAACCCCCTCGCCACACACTGAATCAACGTCCCCACACACTGAAACCCCTTCCCCACACACAGAAACCCCTTCCCCACAAAGTGAAACCCCATCCCCACACACTGAAACCCCTTCCCCACGCACTGAAACAACGTCCCCACACACTGAAACCCCTTCCACACACACTGAAACAATTCCCCACACACTGAAACCCTTTCCCCACACACTGAAACCCCTTCCCCACGCACTGGAACCCCGTCCACACACACTGAAACCCTTACCCACACACTGAAGCCCCTACCCTACAAACTGAAACCCCTTCCCCACACACTGAAAACCTTCCCTACACACAGAAACCTCATCCGACACACTGAAACCTCTTCGCCACAGAGTGAAAGCCTTCCCCACACACTGAAACCTCTTCCCTACACACTGAAACCTCTTCCGCACACACTGAAACCTCTTCCCCACACACTGAAACATCTTCCCCACACACTGAAACCTCTTCCCCACACACTGAAACATCTTCTCGACGCACTGAAACCCCTTCCCAGCACACTGAAACCTCTTCCCCAGACACTGAATCCCCTTCATCACACATTGAAACCCCTTCCCCACACACTGAAACCTCTTCCACACACACTGAAACCACTTCCCCACAGTCTGAAACCCCTTCCCCACTCTCCGAAACCTCTTCCCCACACACTGAAACCAACTTCCCCACACACTGAAACACCTTACCCACACACTGAAACCTCTTCCCCACACACTGAAACCCCTTCCCCACAGACTGAAATCCCTTAACCACACACTGAAACCCATCCTCACACACTGAAATCTCTTCCTCACACACTGAAACCCCTTTCCCACACACTGAAACCCCTTCCCCACAAACTGAAACCCATCCCCACACACTGAAACCTCTTCCCCACACACTGAAAGCCTTCCCCACACAGTGAAACCCATCCCCACACACTGAAACCCATCCCCACACAGTGAAACCCGTTCCCCACGCACTGAAACCTCTTCCACACACACTGAAACCTCTTCCCCACACACTGAAACCTCTTCCCCACACACTGAAACTCCTTCCCCACACATTGAAACCTCTTCCCCACATGCTGTATCTTCTTCCACAAACACTGAAACCCATCCCCAAACACTGAAACCCCTTCCACACACACTAAAACCTCTCCCACACACACTGGAACACCTTCCCGACACAGTGAAACCCCTTCCACACACACTGTAACCCCTTCCCCGCACACTGAAACCCCTTCCCCACACACTGAAACCCCTTCCACACACACTGAAACCCCTTCCCCGCACACGGAAACTCCTTCCCCATGCACTGAAACCGCTTCCCCACACACTGAAACCCCTTCCCACAAACTGAAAACCATCCCCACAGACTGAAACACATCCCCACAGACTGAAACCCCTTCCCCACACACTGAAACGCATCCCCACACATTGAAACCTCTTCCACACACACTGAAACCTTTCCCTACTGACTGAAACCCTTCCCCACACACTGAAACCTCTTCCCCAGACACTCAAACCACTTACACACACACTGAAACCCATCCCCACACACTGAAAACTCTTCCCCACACACTGCAACCTCTTCCCCACACACTGAAACCCCTTCCCCACACACTGAAACCTCTTCCCCATGCACTAAAACCCCTTCCCCACAGACTGAAACCACTACCCCATACACTAAAACCTCTTCCACACACACTAAAATCCATTCCCCACACACTGAAACCCCTTCCACACACACTGTAACCCCTTTCCCGCACACTGAAACCCCTTCCCCAGACAATCAAACCCCTTCCACACACACTGAACCCCCTTCCCCGCACATTGAAACCCCTTCCCCACTCACTGAAACCTCTTCCCCACACAATGAAACACCTTCCCCACAAACTGAAACCCATCCCCACAGACTGAAACACATCCCGACAGACTGAAACCCCTTCCCCATACACTGAAACCCATCCCCAAACACTGAAACCTTTCCACACACACTGAAACATTTCCCTACAGACTGAAAGCCTTCCCCACAAACTGAAACCTCTTCCCCACACACTGAAACCCCTTCCCCACACACAGAAAGCCATCCCCACACACTGAAACCTCTTCCCCACACACTGAAACCTCTTCCCCACACACTGCAACCCCTTCCTCACACACTGAAATCTCTTCCCCACACACTGAAACCCCTTCCCCACACACTGAAACCCCTTCCCCACATACTGAAACCTCTTCCCCATACACTGAAACCCCTTCCCCACAGACTGAAACCACTTCCCCACACACTGAAACCTCTTCCCCACACACTGAAACCTCTTCCCCACACACTGAAACCCCATATCCACACACTGAAACCCCTTTCCCACACACTGAAACCTCTCCCCACATACTGAAACCTCTTCCGCACAGACTGAAACCCCTTCCCCACACACTGAAACCCATCCCCACACACTGAAACCTCATCCCCACGCACTGAAACCCCTTCCCCACACACTGAAACCCCTTCCCCACAAACTGAAACCCATCCCCACACACAGAAACCACCTCCCCACACACTGAAACCCATCCCCACACACTGAAACCCTTCCCCACACACTGAAACCTCTTCCCAAACACTGAAACCTCTTCGCCACAGTCGGAAACCCTTCCCCACAATAGAAAACCTCTTCCCCACACACTGAACCCTCTTCCCCACACGCTGAATCTTCTTCCACACCCACTGAAACTCATCCCCACACACTGAAACCCCTTCCACACACACTAAAACCTCTTCCACACACACTGAAACCCCTTCCCCACACACTGAAACCCCTTCCACACACACTGTAACCCCTTTCCCGCACACTGAAACCCCTTCCCCAGACAATGAAACCCCTTCCACACACACTGAAACACCTTCCCCGCACATTGAAACCCCTTCCCCACACACTGAAACCTCTTCCCCACTCAATGAAACACCTTCCCCACAAACTGAAACCCATCCCCACAGACTGAAACACATCCCGACAGACTGAAACCCCTTCCCCATACACTGAAACCCATCCCCAAACACTGAAACCTCTTCCACACACACTGAAACATTTCCCTACAGACTGAAAGCCTTCCCCACAAACTGAAACCTCTTCCCCACACACTGAAACCCCTTCCCCACACACAGAAAGCCATCCCCACACACTGAAACCTCTTCCCCACACACTGAAACCTCTTCCCCACACACTGCAACCCCTTCCTCACACACTGAAATCTCTTCCCCACACACTGAAACCCCTTCCCCACACACTGAAACCCCTTCCCCACATACTGAAACCTCTTCCCCATACACTGAAACCCCTTCCCGACAGACAGAAACCACTTCCCCACACACTGAAACCTCTTCCCCACACACTGAAACCCCATATCCACACACTGAAACCCCTTTCCAACACTCTGATACCTCTTCCCCACACACTGAAACCTCTTCCGCACAGACTGAAACCCCTTCCCCACACACTGAAACCCATCCCCACACACTGAAACCTCATCCCCACACACTGAAACACCTTCCCCACACACTGAAACCCCTTCCTCACAAACTGAAACCCATCCCCACACACAGAAACCACCTCCCCACACACTGAAACCCCTTCCCCACACACTGAAACCCATCCCCACACACTGAAACCCTTCCCCACACACTGAAACCTCTTCCCAAACACTGAAACCTCTTCGCCACAGTCGGAAACCCTTCCCCACAAGAGAAAACCTCTTCCCCACACACTGAACACTCTTCCCCACACACTGAAACCCCTTCCCCGCACACTGAAACCTCTTTCCCACACACTGAATCCCCTTTAGCACACACACTGAAACCCCTTCCCCACACACTGAAACCTCTTCCCCACGCACTGAAACCACTTCCCCACAGCCTGAAACCCCTTCCCCACACACTGAAACTTCTTCCCCACACACTGAAACCACTTCCCCACACACTGAAACCACTTCCCCACACAATGAAACCCCTTCCCCACTCTCTGAATCCTCTTCCCCACACACTGAAACCTCTTCCCCACACACTGAAACCACTTCCCCACACACTGAAACCCCTTCCCCACGCACTGAAACCTCTTCCCCACACACTGAAACCTCTTCCCCACAGTCTGAAACACTTCCCCACACACTGAAACCACTTCTCCACACACTGAAAGTCCTTCCCCACGCACTGAAACCTCTTCCCCACAAACTGAAACCTCTTCCCCACAGACTGAAACCTTTCCCTGCACACAGAAACCCATCCCCACACACTGAAACCTGTACCCCACACACTGAACCCTCTTCCCCACACACTGAAAAACTTCCCCATGCACTGAAACCCCTTCCCCACAGACTGAAACCCCTTCCCCACACACAGAAACCCCTTCCCCACACACTGAAACCCCTTCCCCACACACTGAAACCCATCCCCACACTCTGAAACCTCTTCCCCACACAGTGAAACCCCTTCCACACACACTGAAACCTCTTGCCCACACACTGAAAGCTCTTCCCCACAGACTGAAACCCTTACCCACATACTGAAACCTCTTCCCCACACACTGAAACCTCATCCCCACACGCTGAATCTTCTTCCACAACCCCTGAAACCCATCCCCACAAACTGAAACCCCTTCCACACACACTGAACCATCTTCCACACAAACTGAAACCCCTTCCCTGCACACTGAAACCCCTTCCACACACACTGTAACCCCTTACCCGCACACTGAAACCCCTTCCCCACACACTGAAACCCCTTTCACACACACAGAAAACCCTTCCCCGCACACTGAAAGGCCTTCCCCACGCACTGAAACCTCTTCCCCAGACACTGAAATCCCTTCCCCACAAACTGAAACCCATCCCCATAGACTGAAACACATCCCCACAGATTGAAACCCCTTCCCCACTCACTGAAACCCATCCCCACACACTGAAACCTCTTCCACACACACTTAAACCATTCCCTACAGACTGAAACTCTTCCCCACACACTGAAACCTCTTCGCCACAAACTAAAACCCCTTCCCCACACACGGAAACATCTTCCCCACACACTGAAACCCCTTCCCCACACACTGAAACCTCTTCCCCCACACACTGCAACCTCTTCCCCACACACTGAAACGCCTTCCCCACACACTGAAACCCCTTCCCCACACACTGAAACACATTCCACACACAGTGAAACCCCTCCCCACACACTGAAACCCTTCCCCACAAACTGAAACCCCTTCACCCCACACTGAAACAACTTCCACACGCAATAAATCCCCTTCCCCACACACTGAAACCATTCCCCACACAGTGAAACCATTCCCCACACACTGAAAACCCTTCCCCTCACAGTGAAACCCCTTCCCGACACACTGAATACCTTGCCCACACACTGAAACCATTCCCCGCTCACTGAAACCACTGACCCACACAGTGAAACCCCTTTCCCACACACTGAAACCCTTCCCCACACACTGAAATCCGTCCCCACACACTGAAATCATTCCCCACACACTGAAACCCCTTCCCCACACACTGAAACCCCGTCCCCACACACTGAACCCCTTCCCCACACACTGAAACCCTTCACCACACACTGAAACCCCTTACCACACACTGAAACCATTCCCCACACACTGAAACGCCTTCCCCACACAGTGAAACCCCTTCCACACACACTGAAACCACTCCCCACACACTGAAACCCCTTCCCCACACAGTGAACCACATTCCCCACACACTGAAACCCCTTCCACACACACTGAAACCCCTTCCCCACACACTGAAACCATTCCCCACGCACTGAAACCCCTTCCACACACAATGAAACACCTTCCCCACACACTGAAACTCCTTCCCCACACAGCGAAACCATTCCCCACACACTGAAACCCCTTCCCCACACACTGAAACCCCTTCCCCACACACTGAATCACCTTCCCCACACACTGAAATCCTTTCCCCACACACTGAAACCATTCCCCACACACTGAAACCCCTTCCCCACACACATAAACGCCTACCCACGCACTGAAATCCCTTCCCCACACACTGAAACCCCTTCCCCACAAACTGAAACAACGTCCCCACACAATGAAACCCCTTCCCCACACACTGAAACCCCTTCACCACTCAGTGAAACCCCTTCCCCACACACTGAAACACCTTCCCCACAAAATGAAACACCTTCCCCACACACTGAAACCCCTTCCCCACACAGTGAAACCCCTTCCCCACACACTGAAACACCTTCCCCACACACTGTAACCCCTTCCCCACACACTGAAACCCCTTCCCCACACAGTGAAACCCCTTCCCCACACACTGAAACCCCTTCCCCACGCACTGAAACAACGTCCCCACACACTGAAACCCCTTCCCCACACACTGAAACAATTCCCCACACACTGAAACCCTTTCCCCACACACTGAAACCCCTTCCCCACACACTGGAACCCCGTCCCCACACACTGAAACATCTTCCCCACACACTGAAACCCCATCCCCACACAGTGAAACCCCCTCCCCACGCACTGAGGCCCCTTCCCCACACACTGAAACCCATACCCACACACTGAAACCCCTACCCTACAAACCGAAACCCCTTCCCCACAGACTGAAACACCATCCCCATACAGTGAAACACCTTCCCCACACACGGAAACCCCTTCCCCACACACTGAAACCCTTCCCCACACACTGAAACCCATACCCACACACTGAAACCATTCCCCAAACACTGAAACCCTTCCCCGCACACTGCAACCCCTTCCCCACACACTGAAACACCTTCCACACACACTGAAACCCCTTCCCCGCACACGGAAACTCCTTCCCCATGCACTGAAACCTCGTCCTCACACACTGAAACCCCTTCCCACAAACTGAAAACCATCCCCACAGACTGAAACACATACCCACAGACTGAAACCCCTTCCCCACACACTGAAACGCATCCCCACACATTGAAACCTCTTCCACACATACTGAAACCTTTCCCTACTGACTGAAATCCTTCCCCACACACTGAAACCCATCCCCACACACTGAAACCTCTTCCCCACAAACTGAAACATCTTACCCACACACTGAAACCCCTTCCCCACACACTGAAACCTCTTCCCCATGCACTAAAACCCCTTCCCCACAGACTGAAACCACTACCCCACCCACTGAAACCTCTTCCCCACACACTGAAACCTCTTATCCACAAACTGAAACCCCTTTCCCACACACTGAAACCTCTTCCCCACACACTAAAACCTCTTCCGCACAGGCTGAAACCCCTTCCCCACACACGGAAACCCATCCCCACACACGGAAACCTCATCCGCCACACTGAAACCACTTCCCCACACACTGAAACCCCTTCCCCACACACTGAAACCCATCCCCACACACTGAAACCTCTTCCCAACACACTGAAGCCTCTTCCGCACAGACTGAAACCCCTTCCCCACACACTGAAACCCCTTCCCCACACACTGAAACCCATCACCACACACTGAAACCTCTTCCCCACACAGTAAAACCCCTTCCACACACACTGAAACCTCTTGCCCACACACTGAAAGCTCTTCCCCACAGACTGAAACCCTTACCCACATACTGAAATTCTTCCCCACACACTGAAACCCCTTCCCCACGCCCAGAAACCTCTTACCCACACACTGAAACATCTTCCACACACACTGAAACATCTTCCCCTCACACTGAAACCTCATCCCCACACGCTGAATCTTCTTCCACAACCCCTGAAACCCATCCCCACAAACTGAAACCCCTTCCACACACACTGAACCATCTTCCACACAAACTGAAACCCCTTCCCTGCACACTGAAACCCCTTCCACACACACTGTAACCCCTTCCCCGCACACTGAAACCCCTTCCCCACACACTGAAACCTCTTCCCCACACACTGAAACACTGTCCCCACGCACTGAAACTTGTTCCACACACAGAAACCTCTTCCCCACACACTGAAACCTCTTCCCCACGCACTGAAACCTCTTCCACACACACTGAAACATCTTCCCCACACACTGAAACCTCTTCCCCACACGCTGAAACTTCTTCCACACCCACTGAAACCCATCCCCACACACTGAAACCCCTTCCACACACACTGAAACCTCTTCCACACACAATGAAATCCATTCCCCACACACTGAAACCTCTTCCGCACACACTGAAACCCCTTCCCCACACACTGAAACCTTTCCCTACACAATGAAACCCATCCCCACACACTGAAACCTGTACCCCACACACTGAAACCTCTTCCCCACACACTGAAAACCTTCCCCACACACTGAAACCCCTTCCCCACAGACAGATGCCCCTTAACCAAACACTGAAACCCATCCCCACAGACTGAAATCTCTTCCCCACACACTGAAACCCCTTCGCCACACACTGAAACCCCTTCCCCACACACTGAAACCCATCCCCACACACTGAAACCTCTTCCCTACACACTGAAACCCCTTCCCCAATACACTGAAACCCATCCCCACACACTGAAACCCATCCCCACACACTGAGGCCACTTCCCCACACACAGAAAGCTCTTCCCCACAGACTGAAACCCTTACCCACACAATGAAACCTCTTCCCCACACACTGAAACCCCTTCCACACACACTAAAACCTCTTCCACACACACTGAAACCCCTTCCCCACACACTGAAACCCCTTCCACACACACTGTAACCCCTTTCCCGCAAACTGAAACCCCTTCCCCAGACAATGAAACCCCTTCCACACACACTAAATCCCCTTCCCCGCAAATTGAAACCCCTTCCCCACACACTGAAACCTCTTCCCCACACAATGAAACACCTTCCCACACAAACTGAAACCCATCCCCACAGACTGAAACACATCCTGACAGACTGAAACCCCTTCCCCACACACTGAAACCTCTTCCACACACACTGAAACATTTCCCTACAGACTGAAAGCCTTCCCCACAAACTGAAACCTCTTCCCCACACACTGAAACCCCTTCCCCACACACAGAAAGCCATCCCCACACACTGAAACCTCTTCCCCACACACTGAAACCCCTTCCCCACATACTGAAACCTCTTCCCCATACACTGAAACCCCTTCCCAACAGACTGAAACCACTTCCCCACACACTGAAACCTCTTCCCCACACACTGAAACCTCTTCCCCACACACTGAAACTCCTTATCCACACACTGAAACCCCTTTCCCACACACTGAAACCTCTTCCCCACACACTGAAACCTCTTCTGCTCAGACTGAAACCCCTTCCCCACACACTGAAACCCATCCCCACACACTGAAACCTCATCCCCACACACTGAAACACCTTCCCCACACACTGAAACCCCTTCCCCACAAACTCAAACCCATCCCCACACACAGAAACCTCCTCCCCACACACTGAAACCCCTTCCCCACACACTGAAACCCATCCCCACACACTGAAACCCTTCCCCACACACTGAAACCTCTTCCCAAACACTGAAACCTCTTCGCCACAGTCTGAAACCCTTCCCCACACAAGAAAACCTCTTCCCCACACACTGAACCCTCTTCCCCACACACTGAAACCCCTTCCCCGCACACTGAAACCTCTTTCCCACACACTGAATCCCCTTCACCACACACTGAAACCCCTTCCCCACACACTGAAACCTCTTCCCCACGCACTGAAACCACTTCCCCACAGCCTGAAACCCCTTCCCCACACTCTGAATCCTCTTCCCCACACACTGAAACCTCTTCCCCACACACTGAAACCACTTCCCCACACACTGAAACCCCTTCCCCACGCACTGAAACCTCTTCCCCACACACTGAAACCTCTTCCCCACAGACTGAAACCCTTCCCCACACACTGAAACCACTTCCCCACACACTGAAAGTCCTTCCCCACGCAATGAAACCTCTTCCCCACAAACTGAAACCTCTTCCCCACTGACTGAAACCTTTCCCTACACACAGAAACCCATCCCCACACACTGAGACCTGTACCCCACACACTGAACCCTCTTCCCCACACACTGAAAAACTTCCCCACGCACTGAAACCCCTTCCCCACAGACTGAAACCCCTTAAACACACACTGAAACCCAATCCCACACACTGAAATCTCTTCCCCACACACAGAAACCCCTTCGCCACTCCATGAAACCCCTTCCCCACACACTGAAACCCGTCCCCACACACTGAAACCTCTTCCCCACACAGTGAAACCCCTTCCACACACACTGAAACCTCTTGCCCACACACTGAAAGCTCTTCCCCACAGACTGAAACCCTTACCCACATACTGAAACCTCTTCCCCACACACTGAAACCCCTTCCCCACGCCCAGAAACCTCCTACCCACACACTGAAACATCTTCCACACACACTGAAACATCTTCCCCTCACACTGAAACCTCATCCCCACACGCTGAATCTTCTTCCACAACCCCTGAAACCCATCCCCACAAACTTAAACCCCTTCCACACACACTGAACCATCTTCCACACAAACTGAAACCCCTTCCCTGCACACTGAAACCCCTTCCACACACACTGTAACACCTTCCCCGCACACTGAAACCCCTTCCCCACACACTGAAACCCCTTCCACACACACTGAAAACCCTTCCCCGCACACTGACAGCCCTTCCCCACGCACTGAAACCTCTTCCCCAGACACTGAAACCCCTTCCGCACAAACTGAATCCCATCCCATAGACTGAAACACATCCCCACAGATTGAAACCCCTTCCCCACTCACTGAAACCCATCCCCACACACTGAAACCTCTTCCACACACACTTAAACCTTTCCCTACAGACTGAAACCCTTCCCCACACACTGAAACCTCTTCCCCACAAACTAAAACCCCTTCCCCACACACAGAAAGCCATCCCCACACACTGAAACATCTTCCCCACACACTGAAACCCCTTCCCCACACACTGAAACCCATCCCCACACACTGAAACCTCTTCCCCACACACTGCAACCTCTTCCCCACACACTGAAAGCCCTTCCCCACACACTGAAACCCCTTCCCCACACACTGAAACCCTTCCCCACACACTGAAAGCCTTCCCCACAGACTGAAACACATTCCACACACAGTGAAAACCCTCCCCACACACTGAAACCCTTCCCCACACACTGAAACCCCTTCACCCCACACTGAAACAACTTCCACACACAGTGAAACCCCTTCTCCATACACTGAAACCATTCCCCACACAGTGACACCATTCCCCACACACTGAAAACCCTTCCCCTCACAGTGAAACCCCTTCCCGACACACTGAATACCTTGCCCACACACTGAAACCATTCCCCACACACTGAAACCACTGACCCACACAGTGAAACCCCTTTCCCACACACTGAAACCCTTCCCCACACACTGAAATCCGTCCCCACAAACTGAAATCATTCCCCACACACTGAAACCCCTTCCCCACACACTGAAACCCCGTCCCCACACACTGAAACACCTTCCCCACACACTGAAACCCTTCACCACACACTGAAACCCCTTACTCACACACTGAAACCATTCCCCAAACACTGAAACGCCTTCCCCACACAGTGAAACCACTTCCCCACACACTGAACCACATTCCCCACACACTGAAACCCCGTCCCCACACACTGAAACCACTCCCCACACACTGAAACCCCGTCCCCACACACTGAACCACATTCCCCACACACTGAAACCCCTTCCACACACACTGAAACCCCGTCCCCACACACTGAAACCATCCCCCACACACTGAAACCCCTTCCACACACACTGAAACCACTTCCCTACACACTGAAACCCCTTCCCCACACACTGAAACCCATCCCCACACACTGAAACCTCTTCCCAACACACTGAAGCCTCTTCCGCACAGACTGAAACCCCTTCCACACACACTGAAACCCCTTCCCCACACACTGAAACCCATCACCACACACTGAAACCTCTTCCCCACACAGTAAAACCCCTTCCACACACACTGAAACCTCTTGCCCACACACTGAAAGCTCTTCCCCACAGACTGAAACCCTTACCCACATACTGAAACTCTTCCCCACACACTGAAACCCCTTCCCCACGCCCAGAAACCTCTTACCCACACACTGAAACATCTTCCACACACACTGAAACATCTTCCCCTCACACTGAAACCTCATCCCCACACGCTGAATCTTCTTCCACAACCCCTGAAACCCATCCACACAAACTGAAACCCCTTCCACACACACTGAACCATCTTCCACACAAACTGAAACCCCTTCCCTGCACACTGAAACCCCTTCCACACACACTGTAACCCCTTCCCCGCACACTGAAACCCCTTCCCCACACACTGAAACCTCTTCCCCACACACTGAAACACCGTCCCCACGCACTGAAACTTGTTCCACACACAGAAACCTCTTCCCCACACACTGAAACCTCTTCCCCACGCACTGAAACCTCTTCCACACACACTGAAACATCTTCCCCACACACTGAAACCTCTTCCCCACACGCTGAAACTTCTTCCACACCCACTGAAACCCATCCCCACACACTGAAACCCCTTCCACACACACTGAAACCTCTTCCACACACAATGAAATCCATTCCCCACACACTGAAACCTCTTCCGCACACACTGAAACCCCTTCCCCACACACTGAAACCTTTCCCTACACAATGAAACCCATCCCCACACACTGAAACCTGTACCCCACACACTGAAACCTCTTCCCCACACACTGAAAAGCTTCCCCACACACTGAAACCCCTTCCCCACAGACAGATGCCCCTTAACCAAACACTGAAACCCATCCCCACAGACTGAAATCTCTTCCCCACACACTGAAACCCCTTCGCCACACACTGAAACCCCTTCCCCACACACTGAAACCCATCCCCACACACTGAAACCTCTTCCCTACACACTGAAACCCCTTCCCCATACACTGAAACCCATCCCCACACACTGAAACCCATCCCCACACACTGAGGCCACTTCCCCACACACAGAAAGCTCTTCCCCACAGACTGAAACCCTTACCCACACAATGAAACCTCTTCCCCACACACTGAAACCCCTTCCACACACACTAAAACCTCTTCCACACACACTGAAACCCCTTCCCCACACACTGAAACCCCTTCCACACACACTGTAACACCTTCCCCGCACACTGAAACCCCTTCCCCACACACTGAAACCCCTTCCACACACACTGAAAACCCTTCCCCGCACACTGACAGCCCTTCCCCACGCACTGAAACCTCTTCCCCAGACACTGAAACCCCTTCCGCACAAACTGAATCCCATCCCATAGACTGAAACACATCCCCACAGATTGAAACCCCTTCCCCACTCACTGAAACCCATCCCCACACACTGAAACCTCTTCCACACACACTTAAACCTTTCCCTACAGACTGAAACCCTTCCCCACACACTGAAACCTCTTCCCCACAAACTAAAACCCCTTCCCCACACACAGAAAGCCATCCCCACACACTGAAACATCTTCCCCACACACTGAAACCCCTTCCCCACACACTGAAACCCATCCCCACACACTGAAACCTCTTCCCCACACACTGCAACCTCTTCCCCACACACTGAAAGCCCTTCCCCACACACTGAAACCCCTTCCCCACACACTGAAACCCTTCCCCACACACTGAAAGCCTTCCCCACAGACTGAAACACATTCCACACACAGTGAAAACCCTCCCCACACACTGAAACCCTTCCCCACACACTGAAACCCCTTCACCCCACACTGAAACAACTTCCACACACAGTGAAACCCCTTCTCCATACACTGAAACCATTCCCCACACAGTGACACCATTCCCCACACACTGAAAACCCTTCCCCTCACAGTGAAACCCCTTCCCGACACACTGAATACCTTGCCCACACACTGAAACCATTCCCCACACACTGAAAGCACTGACCCACACAGTGAAACCCCTTTCCCACACACTGAAACCCTTCCCCACACACTGAAATCCGTCCCCACAAACTGAAATCATTCCCCACACACTGAAACCCCTTCCCCACACACTGAAACCCCGTCCCCACACACTGAAACACCTTCCCCACACACTGAAACCCTTCACCACACACTGAAACCCCTTACTCACACACTGAAACCATTCCCCAAACACTGAAACGCCTTCCCCACACAGTGAAACCACTTCCCCACACACTGAACCACATTCCCCACACACTGAAACCCCGTCCCCACACACTGAAACCACTCCCCACACACTGAAACCCCGTCCCCACACACTGAACCACATTCCCCACACACTGAAACCCCTTCCACACACACTGAAACCCCGTCCCCACACACTGAAACCATCCCCCACACACTGAAACCCCTTCCACACACACTGAAACCACTTCCCTACACACTGAAACCCCTTCCCCACACACTGAAACCCATCCCCACACACTGAAACCTCTTCCCAACACACTGAAGCCTCTTCCGCACAGACTGAAACCCCTTCCACACACACTGAAACCCCTTCCCCACACACTGAAACCCATCACCACACACTGAAACCTCTTCCCCACACAGTAAAACCCCTTCCACACACACTGAAACCTCTTGCCCACACACTGAAAGCTCTTCCCCACAGACTGAAACCCTTACCCACATACTGAAATTCTTCCCCACACACTGAAACCCCTTCCCCACGCCCAGAAACCTCTTACCCACACACTGAAACATCTTCCACACACACTGAAACATCTTCCCCTCACACTGAAACCTCATCCCCACACGCTGAATCTTCTTCCACAACCCCTGAAACCCATCCACACAAACTGAAACCCCTTCCACACACACTGAACCATCTTCCACACAAACTGAAACCCCTTCCCTGCACACTGAAACCCCTTCCACACACACTGTAACCCCTTCCCCGCACACTGAAACCCCTTCCCCACACACTGAAACCTCTTCCCCACACACTGAAACACCGTCCCCACGCACTGAAACTTGTTCCACACACAGAAACCTCTTCCCCACACACTGAAACCTCTTCCCCACGCACTGAAACCTCTTCCACACACACTGAAACATCTTCCCCACACACTGAAACCTCTTCCCCACACGCTGAAACTTCTTCCACACCCACTGAAACCCATCCCCACACACTGAAACCCCTTCCACACACACTGAAACCTCTTCCACACACAATGAAATCCATTCCCCACACACTGAAACCTCTTCCGCACACACTGAAACCCCTTCCCCACACACTGAAACCTTTCCCTACACAATGAAACCCATCCCCACACACTGAAACCTGTACCCCACACACTGAAACCTCTTCCCCACACACTGAAAAGCTTCCCCACACACTGAAACCCCTTCCCCACAGACAGATGCCCCTTAACCAAACACTGAAACCCATCCCCACAGACTGAAATCTCTTCCCCACACACTGAAACCCCTTCGCCACACACTGAAACCCCTTCCCCACACACTGAAACCCATCCCCACACACTGAAACCTCTTCCCTACACACTGAAACCCCTTCCCCATACACTGAAACCCATCCCCACACACTGAAACCCATCCCCACACACTGAGGCCACTTCCCCACACACAGAAAGCTCTTCCCCACAGACTGAAACCCTTACCCACACAATGAAACCTCTTCCCCACACACTGAAACCCCTTCCACACACACTAAAACCTCTTCCACACACACTGAAACCCCTTCCCCACACACTGAAACCCCTTCCACACACACTGTAACCCCTTTCCCGCAAACTGAAACCCCTTCCCCAGACAATGAAACCCCTTCCACACACACTAAATCCCCTTCCCCGCAAATTGAAACCCCTTCCCCACACACTGAAACCTCTTCCCCACACAATGAAACACCTTCCCCACAAACTGAAACCCATCCCCACAGACTGAAACACATCCTGACAGACTGAAACCCCTTCCCCACACACTGAAACCTCTTCCACACACACTGAAACATTTCCCTACAGACTGAAAGCCTTCCCCACAAACTGAAACCTCTTCCCCACACACTGAAACCCCTTCCCCACACACAGAAAGCCATCCCCACACACTGAAACCTCTTCCCCACACACTGAAACCCCTTCCCCACATACTGAAACCTCTTCCCCATACACTGAAACCCCTTCCCAACAGACTGAAACCACTTCCCCACACACTGAAACCTCTTCCCCACACACTGAAACCTCTTCCCCACACACTGAAACTCCTTATCCACACACTGAAACCCCTTTCCCACACACTGAAACCTCTTCCCCACACACTGAAACCTCTTCTGCTCAGACTGAAACCCCTTCCCCACACACTGAAACCCATCCCCACACACTGAAACCTCATCCCCACACACTGAAACACCTTCCCCACACACTGAAACCCCTTCCCCACAAACTCAAACCCATCCCCACACACAGAAACCTCCTCCCCACACACTGAAACCCCTTCCCCACACACTGAAACCCATCCCCACACACTGAAACCCTTCCCCACACACTGAAACCTCTTCCCAAACACTGCAACCTCTTCGCCACAGTCTGAAACCCTTCCCCACACAAGAAAACCTCTTCCCCACACACTGAACCCTCTTCCCCACACACTGAAACCCCTTCCCCGCACACTGAAACCTCTTTCCCACACACTGAATCCCCTTCACCACACACTGAAACCCCTTCCCCACACACTGAAACCTCTTCCCCACGCACTGAAACCACTTCCCCACAGCCTGAAACCCCTTCCCCACACTCTGAATCCTCTTCCCCACACACTGAAACCTCTTCCCCACACACTGAAACCACTTCCCCACACACTGAAACCCCTTCCCCACGCACTGAAACCTCTTCCCCACACACTGAAACCTCTTCCCCACAGACTGAAACCCTTCCCCACACACTGAAACCACTTCCCCACACACTGAAAGTCCTTCCCCACGCAATGAAACCTCTTCCCCACAAACTGAAACCTCTTCCCCACTGACTGAAACCTTTCCCTACACACAGAAACCCATCCCCACACACTGAGACCTGTACCCCACACACTGAACCCTCTTCCCCACACACTGAAAAACTTCCCCACGCACTGAAACCCCTTCCCCACAGACTGAAACCCCTTAAACACACACTGAAACCCAATCCCACACACTGAAATCTCTTCCCCACACACAGAAACCCCTTCGCCACTCCATGAAACCCCTTCCCCACACACTGAAACCCGTCCCCACACACTGAAACCTCTTCCCCACACAGTGAAACCCCTTCCACACACACTGAAACCTCTTGCCCACACACTGAAAGCTCTTCCCCACAGACTGAAACCCTTACCCACATACTGAAACCTCTTCCCCACACACTGAAACCCCTTCCCCACGCCCAGAAACCTCTTACCCACACACTGAAACATCTTCCACACACACTGAAACATCTTCCCCTCACACTGAAACCTCATCCCCACACGCTGAATCTTCTTCCACAACCCCTGAAACCCATCCCCACAAACTTAAACCCCTTCCACACACACTGAACCATCTTCCACACAAACTGAAACCCCTTCCCTGCACACTGAAACCCCTTCCACACACACTGTAACACCTTCCCCGCACACTGAAACCCCTTCCCCACACACTGAAACCCCTTCCACACACACTGAAAACCCTTCCCTGCACACTGACAGCCCTTCCCCACGCACTGAAACCTCTTCCCCAGACACTGAAACCCCTTCCGCACAAACTGAATCCCATCCCATAGACTGAAACACATCCCCACAGATTGAAACCCCTTCCCCACTCACTGAAACCCATCCCCACACACTGAAACCTCTTCCACACACACTTAAACCTTTCCCTACAGACTGAAACCCTTCCCCACACACTGAAACCTCTTCCCCACAAACTAAAACCCCTTCCACACACACAGAAAGCCATCCCCACACACTGAAACCTCTTCCCCACACACTGAAACCCCTTCCCCACACACTGAAACCCATCCCCACACACTGAAACCTCTTCCCCACACACTGCAACCTCTTCCCCACACACTGAAAGCCCTTCCCCACACACTGAAACCCCTTCCGCACACACTGAAACCCTTCCCCACACACTGAAAGCCTTCCCCACAGACTGAAACACATTCCACACACAGTGAAAACCCTCCCCACACACTGAAACCCTTCCCCACACACTGAAACCCCTTCACCCCACACTGAAACAACTTCCACACACAGTGAAACCCCTTCTCCATACACTGAAACCATTCCCCACACAGTGACACCATTCCCCACACACTGAAAACCCTTCCCCTCACAGTGAAACCCCTTCCCGACACACTGAATACCTTGCCCACACACTGAAACCATTCCCCACACACTGAAACCACTGACCCACACAGTGAAACCAATTTCCCACACACTGAAACCCTTCCCCACACACTGAAATCCGTCCCCACAAACTGAAATCATTCCCCACACACTGAAACCCCTTCCCCACACACTGAAACCCCGTCCCCACACACTGAAACACCTTCCCCACACACTGAAACCCTTCACCACACACTGAAACCCCTTACTCACACACTGAAACCATTCCCCAAACACTGAAACGCCTTCCCCACACAGTGAAACCACTTCCCCACACACGGAACCACATTCCCCACACACTGAAACCCCGTCCCCACACACTGAAACCACTCCCCACACACTGAAACCCCGTCCCCACACACTGAACCACATTCCCCACACACTGAAACCCCTTCCACACACACTGAAACCCCGTCCCCACACACTGAAACCATCCCCCACACACTGAAACCCCTTCCACACACACTGAAACCCCTTCCCTACACACTGAAACCCCTTCCCCACACACTGAAACCCTTTCCCCACACAGTGAAACGCCTTCTCCACACACTGAAGCCTGTCCCCACACACTGAAACCATTCCCCACGCACTGAAACCCCTTCCCCACACACTGAAACCCCTTCCCCACAAACTGAAACCCATTCCCCACATACTGAAACAACGTCCCCACACACTGAAACCCCTTCCCCACACACTGAAACCCCTACCCCACACAGTGAATCCCCTTCCCCACACACTGAAAAACCATCCCCACACACTGGAACCCTTTCCCCACACACTGAAACCATTTCCCCACACACTGAAACCCCTTCCCCACACACTGAAACCCCTTCCCCACACACTGAAACCCCTTCCCCACACACTGAAACCCATTCCTACTCGGAATCCCCTTCCCCACACACTGAAACCCCTTCCCCACACAGTGAAACCCCTTCCCCACACACTGAAACCCGTCCCCACACACTGAAACCATTCACCACGCACTGAAACCACTTCCCCACACAATGAAAGCCCTTCACCACACACTGACACCCCTTCCACACACACTGAAACAACTTCCCCACACACTGAAAACCCGTCCCCACACAGTGAAATATCTTCCCCACACACTGAAAACCCATCCCCACACACTGAAACCCCTTCCCCACACACTGAAACCCTTCCCCACAGACTGAAACCCCTACCCTACACACTGAAACCCCTTCCCCACACACTGAAACCCCGTCCCCACACAGTGAAACACATTCCCCACACACTGAAACACCTTCCCCAAACACTGAAACCCTTCCCCACACACTGAAACCCATACCCACACACGGAAACCGTTCCCCACACACTGAAACCCCTTCCCCACACACTGAAACCCTTCCCCACACACTGCAATCCTTCCCCACACACTGAAATCCTTCCCCGCACACTGAAACCCCTTCCCCACACAGTGAAACCCCTTCCCCACACACTGAAACCATTCCCCACACACTGAAACCCCTTCCCCAGACGCAACCACATTCCCCACACACTGAAACCCCTTCCACACACACTGAAACCACTTCCCCACACAGTGAAACCATTCCCCACACACTGAAACCCCTGCAACACACACTGAAACCCCTTCCCCACACACTGAAACACCTTCCCCACACACTGAAACCATTCCCCACACACTGAAACCCCTTCCCCACACACTGAAACCCCTTCCCCACACACTGAAACCCCTTCCACACACACTGAAACCCCGTACCCACACACTGAAACCATCCCCCACACACTGAAAGCCCTTCCACACACAATGAAACCTCTTCCCCACACACTGAAACCCCTTCGCCACACACCAAAACCATTCGCCACACACTGAAACCCCTTCCCTACACACTGAAACCCCTTCCCCACACACTGAAACCCTTTCCCCACACAGTGAAACGCCTTCTCCACACACTGAAGCCTGTCCCCACACACTGAAACCATTCCCCACGCACTGAAACCCCTTCCCCACACACTGAAACCCCTTCCCCACAAACTGAAACCCATTCCCCACATACTGAAACAACGTCCCCACACACTGAAACCCCTTCCCCACACACTGAAACCCCTACCCCACACAGTGAATCCCCTTCCCCACACACTGAAACCATTTCCCCACACACTGAAACCATTTCCCCACACACTGAAACCCCTTCCCCACACACTGAAACCCCTTCCCCACACAGTGAAACCCCTTCCCCACACACTGAAACCCATTCCTACTCGGAAACCCCTTCCCCACACACTGAAACCCCTTCCCCACACAGTGAAACCCCTTCCCCACACACTGAAACCCGTCCCCACACACTGAAACCATTCACCACGCACTGAAACCACTTCCCCACACAATGAAAGCCCTTCACCACACACTGACACCCCTTCCACACACACTGAAACAACTTCCCCACACACTGAAACCCCGTCCTCACACAGTGAAATATCTTCCCCACACACTGAAAACCCATCCCCACACACTGAAACCCATTCCCCACACACTGAAACCCTTCCCCACAGACTGAAACCCCTACCCTACACACTGAAACCCCTTCCCCACACACTGAAACCCCGTCCCCACACAGTGAAACACATTCCCCACACACTGAAACACCTTCCCCAAACACTGAAACCCTTCCCCACACACTGAAACCCATACCCACACACGGAAACCGTTCCCCACACACTGAAACCCCTTCCCCACACACTGAAACCCTTCCCCACACACTGCAATCCTTCCCCACACACTGAAATCCTTCCCCACACACTGAAACCCCTTCCACACACAGTGAAACCCCTTCCCCACACACTGAAACCATTCCCCACACACTGAAACCCCTTCCCCTCACACAACCACATTCCCCACACACTGAAACCCCTTCCACACACACTGAAACCACTTCCCCACACAGTGAAACCATTCCACACACACTGAAACCCCTGCAACACACACTGAAACCCCTTCCCCACACACTGAAACACCTTCCCCACACACTGAAACCATTCCCCACACACTGAAACCCCTTCCCCACACAGAGGATCCCCTTCTCCACATACTGAATCACATTCCCCACACACTGAAATCCTTTCCCCACACACTGAAACCATTCCCCACACACTGAAACCGCTTCACCAGACAGTGAAACCCCTTCCCCACACACTGAAACCCCTTCTCCACACAGTGAATCCCCTTCCCCACACACTGAAACCCTTTCCCCACACAGTGAAACCCCTTCCCCACACACTGAAACCCGTCCCCACACACTGAAACCATTCCCCACGCACTGAAACCACTTCCCCACACACTGAAACCCCTTCACCACAAACTGAAACCCCTTCCACACACACTGAATCAACTTCCCCACACACTGAAACCCCTTCCCCACACACTGAAACCCCTTCCCCACACAGTGAATCCCCTTCCCCACACACTGAAACACCTTCCCCACACACTGAAACCCTTACCACGCACCCTGAAACCATTCCCCACACACTGAAACCCCTTCCCCACACAGTGAAACCCCTTCCCCACACAGTGAAACCACTTCCACACACACTGAAACTCTTTCCCCACACACGGAAACCCCTTCCCCACACACTGAAACCCCATTCCCACGCACTGATACATCTTCCCCACACACTGAAAACCCATCCCCACACAGTGACACCCCTTCCCCACACACTGAAACCCCGTCCCCACACACTGAAACCCTTCCCCACACACTGAAACCCCTACCCTTCACACAGAAACCCCTTCCCCACACACTGAAACCCCATCCCCACACAGTGAAACACATTCCCCTCACACTGAAACTCCTTCCCCACACACCGAAACTCTTCCCCACACACTGAAACCCATACCCACACACTGAAACCCTTCCCCACACACTGAAACCCATTACCCAAACAGTGAAACCCCTTCCCCACACACTGAAACCCGTCCCCACACACTGAAACCCCTTCCCCACACACTGAAACCCCTTCCCCACACAGTGAATCCCCTTCCCCACACACTGAAACCCCTTCCCCACACAGTGAAACCCCTTCCCCACACAGTTAAACCACTTCCCCACACACTGAAACCCTTTCCCCACACACGGAAACCCCTTCCCCACACACTGAAACCCCATCCCCACACACTGATACATCTTCCCCACACACTGAAAACCCATCCCCACACAGTGACACCCCTTCCCCACACACTGAAACCCCGTCCCCACACACTGAAACCCTTCCACACACACTGAAACCCCTACCCTTCACACTGAAACCCCTTCCCCACACACTGAAACCCCATCCCCACACAGTGAAACACATTGCCCTCACACTGAATCTCCTTCCCCACACACCAAAACCCTTCCCCACACACTGAAACCCATACCCACACACTGAAACCCTTCCCCACACACTGAAACCCATTACCCACATAGTGAAACCCTTCCCCACACACTGAAACCCTTCCCCACACAATGTAATCCTTCCCCACACAGTGAAACCACTTCCCCACGCACTGAAACCACTTCCCCACACACTGAAACCCCTTCCCCACACACTGAAACCCCTTCCACACACACTGAAACAACGTCCCCACACACTGAAACCCCTTCCCCACACAGTGAATCCCCTTCCCCACACACTGAAACACCTTCCCCACACACTGAAACCCTTACCCCACACACTGAAACCATTCCCCACACACTGAAACCCCTTCCCCACACAGTGAAACCCCTTCCCCACACAGTGAAACCACTTCCACACACACTGAAACCCTTTCCCCACACACTGAAACCCCTTCCCCACACACTGATACCCCATCCCCACCCACTGATATATCTTCCCCACACACTGAAAACCCATCCCCACACAGTGACACCCCTACCCCACACACTGAAACGCCGTCCCCACACACTGAAACCCTTCCCCACACACTGAAACCCCTACCCTTCACACTGAAACCCCTTCCCCACACACTGAAACCCCGTCCCCACACAGTTAAACACATTCCCCTCACACTGAAACTCCTTCCCCACACACCGAAACTCTTCCCCACACACTGAAACCCATACCCACACACTGAAACCCTTCCCCACACACTGAAACCCATTACCCACACAGTGAAGCCCCTTCCCCACACACTGAAACCCGTCCCCACACACTGAAACCCCTTCCCCACACACTGAAACCCCTTCCCCACACAGTGAATCCCCTTCCCCACACACTGAAACACCTTCCCCACACACTGAAACCCTTACTCCACACACTGAAACCATTCCCCACACACTGAAACCCCTTCCCCACACAGTGAAACCCCTTCCCCACACAGTTAAACCACTTCCCCACACACTGAAACCCTTTCCGCACACACGGAAACCCCTTCCCCACACACTGAAACCCCATCCCCACACACTGATACATCTTCCCCACACACTGAAAACCCATCCCCACACAGTGACACCCCTTCCCCACACACTGGAACCCCGTCCCCACACACTGAAACCCTTCCCCACACACTGAAACCCCTACCCTTCACACTGAAACCCCTTCCCCACACACTGAAACCCCATCCCCACACAGTGAAACACATTGCCCTCACACTGAATCTCCTTCCCCACACACCAAAACACTTTCCCACACACTGAAACCCATACCCACACACTGAAACCCTTCCCCACACACTGAAACCCATTACCCACATAGTGAAACCCTTCCCCACACACTGAAACCCTTCCCCACACAATGTAATCCTTCCCCACACAGTGAAACCCCTTCCCCACCCACTGAAACACGTCCCCACACACTGAAACAATTCCCCACGCACTGAAACCACTTCCCCACACACTGAAACCCCTTCCCCACACACTGAAACCCCTTCCACACACACTGAAACAACGTCCCCACACACTGAAACCCCTTCCCCACACACTGAAACCCCTTCCCCACACAGTGAATCCCCTTCCCCACACACTGAAACACCTTCCCCACACACTGAAACCCTTACCCCACACACTGAAACCATTCCCCACACACTGAAACCCCTTCCCCACACAGTGAAACCCCTTCCCCACACAGTGAAACCACTTCCACACACACTGAAACCCTTTCCCCACACACTGAAACCCCTTCCCCACACACTGAAACCCCATCCCCACATACTGATACATCTTCCCCACACACTGAAAACCCATCCCCACACAGTGACACCCCTTCCCCACACACTGAAACCCCGTCCCCACACACTGAAACCCTTCCCCACACACTGAAACCCCTACCCTTCACACTGAAACCCCTTCCCCACACACTGAAACCCCGTCCCCACACAGTGAAACACATTCCCCTCACACTGAAACTCCTTCCCCACACACCGAAACCCTTCCCCACACACTGAAACCCATACCCACACACTGAAACCCCTTCCCCACACACTGAAACCCATTACCCACACAGTGAAACCCTTCCCCACACACTGAAACTCTTCCCCACACAATGAAATCCTTCCCCACACTCTGAAACGCTTCCCCACACAATGAAATCCTTCCCCACACGCTGAAACCATCCCCCACACCCTGAAAAGATTTCCCACACACTGAAACCCTTACCCACACACTGAACCAACTTCCCACACAGTGAAACACTTCCCCACACACTGAAACCATTCCCCATACACTGAAACCCCTTCCCCACACGCTGAAACCATTCCCCACACACTGAAACCCTTCCCCACACACTGAAACCATTCCCCACACACTGAAACCCCTTCCCCACACACTGAAACCCCTTCCCCACACATTGTAACCCCTTCCCCACACAGAGAATCCCCTTCTCCACACACTGAATCACCTTCCCCACACACTGAAATCCTTTCCCCACACACTGAAACCATTCCCCACACACTGAAACCCCTTCCCCACAAAGTGAAACCCCTTCCACACATACTGAAACCCCTAACCCACACAGTGAAACCCATTCCCCACACACTGCAACCCCTTCCCAACACACTGAAACCCCTACCCTACACACTGAAACCCCTTCCCCACACACTGAAACCCCGTCCCCACACAGTGAAACACCTTCCTCACACACTGAAACTCCTTCCCCACACACTGAAACCCTTCCCCACACACTGAAACCCATACCCACACACTGAAACCCTTTCCCACACACTGAAACCCCTTCCCCACACAATGAAACCCTTCTCCACACACTGAAACCCATCCCCACACACTGAAATCCTTCCCCGCACACTAAAACCCCTTCCCCACACACTGAAACCCTTCCCCACACACAGAAACCCTTCCCCACACACTGAATCCCCTTCCCCACACACTGAAACACCTTCCCCACACAGTGAAACCATTCCCCACACACTGAAACCCTTCCCCCCACACTGAAACCCCTTCCCCACACACTGAAACACATTCCACACGCAGTGAAACCCCTCCCCACACACTGAAACACTTCCCCACACACTGAAACCCCTTCACCCCACACTGAAACACCTTCCACACACAGTGAAACCCCTTCCCCACACACTGAAACCATTCCCCACACAGTGAAACAATTCCCCACACATTGAAAACCCTTCCCCTCACAGTGAAACCCCTTCCCCACACACTGAATACCTTGCCCACACACTGAAAACGTTCTCCACACACTGATACCCCGTCCCCACACAGTGAAACCCCTTCCCCACACACTGAAACCCTTCACCACACACTGAAACTCGTCCCCACATGAAACCATTTCCCAGACACTGATTCCCCTTCTCCACACACTGAAACCCCGTCCCCACACTCTGAAACCGCTTCCCCACACACTGAAACCCTTCCCCATACACTGAAACCCCTTCCCCACTCACTGAAACCATTCTCCACACACTGAAACCCCTTCCCCATGCAGTGAAACCCCTTCCCAACACACTGAAACCATTCCCCACACACTGTAACCATTCCCCACACACTGAAACCCCTTCCACACACACTGAAATCCCTTCCCCACAAACTGAAACACCTTCCACACACACTGAAACCATTCCCCACACACTGAAACCCCTTCCCCACACAGTGAAACCCCTTCCCCACACACTGAAACCATTCCCCACACACTGAAACCCCTTCCCCACACACAACCACATTCCCCACACACTGAAACCCCTTCCACACACACTGAAACCACTTCCCCACACACTGAAACCACTTCCCCACACAGTGAAACCATTCCCCACACACTGAAACCCCTTCCACACACACTGAAATCCCTTCCCCACACACTGAAACACCTTCCACACACACTGAAACCATTCCCCACACACTGAAACCCCTTCCCCACACAGTGAAACCCCTTCCCCACACACTGAAACCATTCCCCACACACTGAAACCCCTTCCCCACACACAACCACATTCCCCACACACTGAAACCCCTTCCACACACACTGAAACCACTTCCCCACACAGTGAAACCATTCCCCACACACTGAAACCCCTTCAACACACACTGAAACCCCTTCCCCACACACTGAAACCCCTTCCCCACACACTGAAACCATTCCCCACACACTGAAACCCCTTCCCCACACACTGAAACCCCTTCCCCACACACTGAAACCCCTTCCCCACACAGAGAATCCCCTTCTCCACATACTGAATCACCTTCCCCACACACTGAAATCCTTTCCCCACACACTGAAACCATTCCCCACACACTGAAACCGCTTCGCCAGACAGATAAACCCCTTCCCCACACACTGAAACCCCTACTCCACACAGTGAAACCCCTCCCCCACACACTGAAACCCATTCCCCACACAGTGAAACCCCTTCCCCACACACTGAAACCCGTCCCCACACACTGAAACCATTCCCCACGCACTGAAACCACTTCCCCACACACTGAAACCCCTTTACCACACACTGAAACCCCTTCCACACACACTGAATCAACTTCCCCACACACTGAAACCCGTTCCCCACACACTGAAACCCCTTCCCCACACAGTGAATCCCCTTCCCCACACACTGAAACACCTTCCCCGCACACTGAAACCCTAACCCCACACACTGAAACCATTCCCCACACACTGAAACCCCTTCCCCACACAGTGAAACCCCTTCCCCACACAGTGAAACCACTTCCCCACACACTGAAACTCTTTCCCCACACACGGAAACCCCTTCCCCACACACTGAAACCCCTTCCCCACACACTGAAACCCCTTCCCCACACAGAGAATCCCCTTCTCCACATACTGAATCACCTTCCCCACACACTGAAATCCTTTCCCCACACACTGAAACCATTCCCCACACACTGAAACCGCTTCGCCAGACAGAAAAACCCCTTCCCCACACACTGAAACCCCTTCTCCACGCAGTGAAACCCCTTCCCCACACACTGAAACCCATTCCCCACACAGTGAAACCCCTTCCCCACACACTGAAACCCGTCCCCACACACTGAAACCATTCCCCACGCACTGAAACCACTTCCCCACACACTGAAACCCCTTTACCACACACTGAAACCCCTTCCACACACACTGAATCAACTTCCCCACACACTGAAACCCGTTCCCCACACACTGAAACCCCTTCCCCACACAGTGAATCCCCTTCCCCACACACTGAAACACCTTCCCCGCACACTGAAACCCTAACCCCACACACTGAAACCATTCCCCACACACTGAAACCCCTTCCCCACACAGTGAAACCCCTTCCCCACACAGTGAAACCACTTCCCCACACACTGAAACTCTTTCCCCACACACGGAAACCCCTTCCCCACACACTGAAACCCCATCCCCACACACTGATACATCTTCCCCACACACTGAAAACCCATCCCCACACAGTGACACCCCTTCCCCACACACTGAAACGCCGTGCCCACACACTGAAACCCCTACCCTTCACACTGAAACCCCTTCCCCACACACTGAAACCCCGTCCCCACACAGTGAAACACATTCCCCTCACACTGAAACTCCTTCCCCATACACCGAAACTCTTCCCCACACACTGAAACCCATACCCACACACTGAAACCCTTCCCCACACACTGAAACCCATTACCCACACAGTGAAACCCCTTCCCCACACACTGAAACCCGTCCCCACACACTGAAACCCCTTCCCCACACACTGAAACCCCTTCCCCACACAGTGAATCCCCTTCCCCACACACTGAAACACCTTCCCCACACACTGAAACCCTTACCCCACACACTGAAACCATTCCCCACACACTGAAACCCCTTCCCCACACAGTGAAACCCCTTCCCCACACAGTTAAACCACTTCCCCACACACTGAAACCCTTTCCCCACACACGGAAACCCCTTCCCCACACACTGAAACCCCATCCCACACACTGATACATCTTCCCCACACACTGAAAACCCATCCCCACACAGAGACACCCCTTCCCCACACACTGAAACCCCGTCCCCACACTCTGAAACCCTTCCCCACACACTGAAACCCCTACCCTTCACACTGAAACCCCTTCCCCACACACTGAAACCCCATCCCCACACAGTGAAACACATTGCCCTCACACTGAATCTCCTTCCCCACACACCAAAACCCTTCCCCACACACTGAAACCCATACCCACACACTGAAACCCTTCCCCACACACTGAAACCCATTACCCACATAGTGAAACCCTTCCCCACACACTGAAACCCTTCCCCACACAATGTAATTCTTCCCCACACAGTGAAACCCCTTCCCCACCCACTGAAACCCGTCCCCACACACTGAAACCATTCCCCACGCACTGAAACCACTTCCCCACACACTGAAACCCCTTTACCACACACTGAAACCCCTTCCACACACACTGAATCAACTTCCCCACACACTGAAACCCGTTCCCCACACACTGAAACCCCTTCCCCACACAGTGAATCCCCTTCCCCACACACTGAAACACCTTCCCCGCACACTGAAACCCTAACCCCACACACTGAAACCATTCCCCACACACTGAAACCCCTTCCCCACACAGTGAAACCCCTTCCCCACACAGTGAAACCACTTCCCCACACACTGAAACTCTTTCCCCACACACGGAAACCCCTTCCCCACACACTGAAACCCCTTCCCCACACACTGAAACCCCTTCCCCACACAGAGAATCCCCTTCTCCACATACTGAATCACCTTCCCCACACACTGAAATCCTTTCCCCACACACTGAAACCATTCCCCACACACTGAAACCGCTTCGCCAGACAGAAAAACCCCTTCCCCACACACTGAAACCCCTTCTCCACGCAGTGAAACCCCTTCCCCACACACTGAAACCCATTCCCCACACAGTGAAACCCCTTCCCCACACACTGAAACCCGTCCCCACACACTGAAACCATTCCCCACGCACTGAAACCACTTCCCCACACACTGAAACCCCTTTACCACACACTGAAACCCCTTCCACACACACTGAATCAACTTCCCCACACACTGAAACCCGTTCCCCACACACTGAAACCCCTTCCCCACACAGTGAATCCCCTTCCCCACACACTGAAACACCTTCCCCGCACACTGAAACCCTAACCCCACACACTGAAACCATTCCCCACACACTGAAACCCCTTCCCCACACAGTGAAACCCCTTCCCCACACAGTGAAACCACTTCCCCACACACTGAAACTCTTTCCCCACACACGGAAACCCCTTCCCCACACACTGAAACCCCATCCCCACACACTGATACATCTTCCCCACACACTGAAAACCCATCCCCACACAGTGACACCCCTTCCCCACACACTGAAACGCCGTGCCCACACACTGAAACCCCTACCCTTCACACTGAAACCCCTTCCCCACACACTGAAACCCCGTCCCCACACAGTGAAACACATTCCCCTCACACTGAAACTCCTTCCCCATACACCGAAACTCTTCCCCACACACTGAAACCCATACCCACACACTGAAACCCTTCCCCACACACTGAAACCCATTACCCACACAGTGAAACCCCTTCCCCACACACTGAAACCCGTCCCCACACACTGAAACCCCTTCCCCACACACTGAAACCCCTTCCCCACACAGTGAATCCCCTTCCCCACACACTGAAACACCTTCCCCACACACTGAAACCCTTACCCCACACACTGAAACCATTCCCCACACACTGAAACCCCTTCCCCACACAGTGAAACCCCTTCCCCACACAGTTAAACCACTTCCCCACACACTGAAACCCTTTCCCCACACACGGAAACCCCTTCCCCACACACTGAAACCCCATCCCACACACTGATACATCTTCCCCACACACTGAAAACCCATCCCCACACAGAGACACCCCTTCCCCACACACTGAAACCCCGTCCCCACACTCTGAAACCCTTCCCCACACACTGAAACCCCTACCCTTCACACTGAAACCCCTTCCCCACACACTGAAACCCCATCCCCACACAGTGAAACACATTGCCCTCACACTGAATCTCCTTCCCCACACACCAAAACCCTTCCCCACACACTGAAACCCATACCCACACACTGAAACCCTTCCCCACACACTGAAACCCATTACCCACATAGTGAAACCCTTCCCCACACACTGAAACCCTTCCCCACACAATGTAATTCTTCCCCACACAGTGAAACCCCTTCCCCACCCACTGAAACCCGTCCCCACACACTGAAACCATTCCCCACGCACTGAAACCACTTCCCCACACACTGAAACCCCTTCCCCACACACTGAAACCCCTTCCACACACACTGAAACAACGTCCCCACACACTGAAACCCCTTCCCCACACACTGAAACCCCTTCCCCACACAGTGAATCCCCTTCCCCACACACTGAAACACCTTCCCCACACACTGAAACCCTTACCCCACACACTGAAACCATTCCCCACACACTGAAACCCCTTCCCCACACAGTGAAACCCCTTCCCCACACAGTGAAACCACTTCCACACACACTGAAACCCTTTCCCCACACACTGAAACCCCTTCCCCACACACTGAAACCCCATCCCCACCCACTGATACATCTTCCCCACACACTGAAAACCCATCCCCACACAGTGACACCCCTTCCCCACACACTGAAACCCCGTCCCCACACACTGAAACCCTTCCCCACACACTGAAACCCCTACCCTTCACACTGAAACCCCTTCCCCACACACTGAAACCCCGTCCCCACACAGTGAAACACATTCCCCTCACACTGAAACTCCTTCCCCACACACCGAAACCCTTCCCCACACACTGAAACCCATACCCACACACTGAAACCCCTTCCCCACACACTGAAACCCATTACCCACACAGTGAAACCCTTCCCCACACACTGAAACTCTTCCCCACACAATGAAATCCTTCCCCACACACTGAAACGATTCCCCACACAATGAAATCCTTCCCCACACGCTGAAACCATCCCCCACACCCTGAAAAGATTTCCCACACACTGAAACCCTTACCCACACACTGAACCAACTTCCCAACACAGTGAAACACTTCCCCACACACTGAAACCATTCCCCATACACTGAAACCCTTTCCCCACACGCTGAAACCATTCCCCACACACTGAAACCCTTCCCCACACACTGAAACCATTCCCCACACACTGAAACCCCTTCCCCACACACTGAAACCCCTTCCCCACACATTGTAACCCCTTCCCCACACAGAGAATCCCCTTCTCCACACACTGAATCACCTTCCCCACACACTGAAATCCTTTCCCCACACACTGAAACCATTCCCCACACACTGAAACCCCTTCCCCACAAAGTGAAACCCCTTCCACACATACTGAAACCCCTAACCCACACAGTGAAACCCATTCCCCACACACTGCAACCCCTTCCCAACACACTGAAACCCCTACCCTACACACTGAAACCCCTTCCCCACACACTGAAACCCCGTCCTCACACAGTGAAACACCTTCCTCACACACTGAAACTCCTTCCCCACACACTGAAACCCTTCCCCACACACTGAAACCCATACCCACACACTGAAACCCTTTCCCACACACTGAAACCCCTTCCCCACACAATGAAACCCTTCTCCACACACTGAAACCCATCCCCACACACTGAAATCCTTCCCCGCACACTAAAACCCCTTCCCCACACACTGAAACCCTTCCCCACACACTGAAACCCTTCCCCACACACTGAATCCCCTTCCCCACACACTGAAACACCTTCCCCACACAGTGAAACCATTCCCCACACACTGAAACCCTTCCCCCCACACTGAAACCCCTTCCCCACACACTGAAACACATTCCACACGCAGTGAAACCCCTCCCCACACACTGAAACACTTCCCCACACACTGAAACCCCTTCACCCCACACTGAAACACCTTCCACACACAGTGAAACCCCTTCCCCACACACTGAAACCATTCCCCACACAGTGAAACAATTCCCCACACATTGAAAACCCTTCCCCTCACAGTGAAACCCCTTCCCCACACACTGAATACCTTGCCCACACACTGAAAACGTTCTCCACACACTGATACCCCGTCCCCACACAGTGAAACCCCTTCCCCACACACTGAAACCCTTCACCACACACTGAAACTCGTCCCCACATGAAACCATTTCCCAGACACTGATTCCCCTTCTCCACACACTGAAACCCCGTCCCCACACACTGAAACCGCTTCCCCACACACTGAAACCCTTCCCCATACACTGAAACCCCTTCCCCACTCACTGAAACCATTCTCCACACACTGAAACCCCTTCCCCATGCAGTGAAACCCCTTCCCAACACACTGGAAACATTCCCCACACACTGTAACCATTCCCCACACACTGAAACCCCTTCCACACACACTGAAATCCCTTCCCCACAAACTGAAACACCTTCCACACACACTGAAACCATTCCCCACACACTGAAACCCCTTCCCCACACAGTGAAACCCCTTCCCCACACACTGAAACCATTCCCCACACACTGAAACCCCTTCCCCACACACAACCACATTCCCCACAAACTGAAACCCCTTCCACACACACTGAAACCACTTCCCCACACACTGAAACCACTTCCCCACACAGTGAAACCATTCCCCACACACTGAAACCCCTTCCACACACACTGAAATCCCTTCCCCACACACTGAAACACCTTCCACACACACTGAAACCATTCCCCACACACTGAAACCCCTTCCCCACACAGTGAAACCCCTTCCCCACACACTGAAACCATTCCCCACACACTGAAACCCCTTCCCCACACACAACCACATTCCCCACACACTGAAACCCCTTCCACACACACTGAAACCACTTCCCCACACAGTGAAACCATTCCCCACACACTGAAACCCCTTCAACACACACTGAAACCCCTTCCCCACACACTGAAACCCCTTCCCCACACACTGAAACCATTCCCCACACACTGAAACCCCTTCCCCACACACTGAAACCCCTTCCCCACACACTGAAACCCCTTCCCCACACAGAGAATCCCCTTCTCCACATACTGAATCACCTTCCCCACACACTGAAATCCTTTCCCCACACACTGAAACCATTCCCCACACACTGAAACCGCTTCGCCAGACAGAAAAACCCCTTCCCCACACACTGAAACCCCTTCTCCACACAGTGAAACCCCTCCCCCACACACTGAAACCCATTCCCCACACAGTGAAACCCCTTCCCCACACACTGAAACCCGTCCCCACACACTGAAACCATTCCCCACGCACTGAAACCACTTCCCCACATACTGAAACCCCTTTACCACACACTGAAACCCCTTCCACACACACTGAATCAACTTCCCCACACACTGAAACCCGTTCCCCACACACTGAAACCCCTTCCCCACACAGTGAATCCCCTTCCCCACACACTGAAACACCTTCCCCGCACACTGAAACCCTAACCCCACACACTGAAACCATTCCCCACACACTGAAACCCCTTCCCCACACAGTGAAACCCCTTCCCCACACAGTGAAACCACTTCCCCACACACTGAAACTCTTTCCCCACACACGGAAACCCCTTCCCCACACACTGAAACCCCATCCCCACACACTGATACATCTTCCCCACACACTGAAAACCCATCCCCACACAGTGACACCCCTTCCCCACACACTGAAACGCCGTGCCCACACACTGAAACCCCTACCCTTCACACTGAAACCCCTTCCCCACACACTGAAACCCCGTCCCCACACAGTGAAACACATTCCCCTCACACTGAAACTCCTTCCCCATACACCGAAACTCTTCCCCACACACTGAAACCCATACCCACACACTGAAACCCTTCCCCACACACTGAAACCCATTACCCACACAGTGAAACCCCTTCCCCACACACTGAAACCCGTCCCCACACACTGAAACCCCTTCCCCACACACTGAAACCCCTTCCCCACACAGTGAATCCCCTTCCCCACACACTGAAACACCTTCCCCACACACTGAAACCCTTACCCCACACACTGAAACCATTCCCCACACACTGAAACCCCTTCCCCACACAGTGAAACCCCTTCCCCACACAGTTAAACCACTTCCCCACACACTGAAACCCTTTCCCCACACACGGAAACCCCTTCCCCACACACTGAAACCCCATCCCACACACTGATACATCTTCCCCACACACTGAAAACCCATCCCCACACAGTGACACCCCTTCCCCACACACTGAAACCCCGTCCCCACACACTGAAACCCTTCCCCACACACTGAAACCCCTACCCTTCGCACTGAAACCCCTTCCCCACACACTGAAACCCCATCCCCACACAGTGAAACACATTGCCCTCACACTGAATCTCCTTCCCCACACACCAAAACCCTTCCCCACACACTGAAACCCATACCCACACACTGAAACCCTTCCCCACACACTGAAACCCATTACCCACATAGTGAAACCCTTCCCCACACACTGAAACCCTTCCCCACACAATGTAATTCTTCCCCACACAGTGAAACCCCTTCCCCACCCACTGAAACCCGTCCCCACACACTGAAACCATTCCCCACGCACTGAAACCACTTCCCCACACACTGAAACCCCTTCCCCACACACTGAAACCCCTTCCACACACACTGAAACAACGTCCCCACACACTGAAACCCCTTCCCCACACACTGAAACCCCTTCCCCAAACAGTGAATCCCCTTCCCCACACACTGAAACACATTCCCCACACACTGAAACCCTTACCCCACACACTGAAACCATTCCCCACACACTGAAACCCCTTCCCCACACAGTGAAACCCCTTCCCCACACAGTGAAACCACTTCCACACACACTGAAACCCTTGCCCCACACACTGAAACCCCTTCCCCACACACTGAAACCCCATCCCCACACACTGATACATCTTCCCCACACACTGAAAACCCATCCCCACACAGTGACACCCCTTCCCCACACACTGAAATCCCGTCCCCACACACTGAAACCACTTCCCCACACACTGAAACCCCGTCCCCACTCGGTGAAACACATTCCCCTCACACTGAAACTCCTTCCCCACACACTGAAACCCATACCCACACACTGAAAGCCTTCCCCACACACTGAAACCCATTACCCACACAGTGAAACCCCTTCCCCACACACTGAAACCCGTCCCCACACACTGAAACCCCTTCCCCACACACTGAAACCCCTTCCCCACACAGTGAATCCCCTTCCCCACACACTGAAACACCTTCCCCACACACTGAAACCCTTACCCCACACACTGAAATCATTCCCCACACACTGAAACCCCTTCCCCACACAGTGAAACCCCTTCCCCACACAGTTAAACCACTTCCCCACACACTGAAACCCCTTCCCCACACAGTTAAACCACTTCCCCACACACTGAAACCCCTTCCCCACACACTGAAACACCTTCCCCACACACTGAAACCCTTACCCCACACACTGAAACCATTCCCCACACACTGAAACCCCTTCCCCACACAGTGAAACCCCTTCCCCACACAGTGAAACCACTTCCACACACACTGAAACCCTTTCCCCACACACTGAAACCCCTTCCCCACACACTGAAACCCCATCCCCACACACTGATACATCTTCCCCACACACTGAAAACCCATCCCCACACAGTGACACCCCTACCCCACACACTGAAACGCCGTCCCCACACACTGAAACCCTTCCCCACACACTGAAACCCTACCCTTCACACTGAAACCCCTTCCCCACACTGAAACCCCGTCCCCACACAGTTAAACACATTCCCCTCACACTGAAACTCCTTCCCCACACACCGAAACTCTTCCCCACACACTGAAACCCATACCCACACACTGAAACCCTTCCCCACACACTGAAACCCATTACCCACACAGTGAAGCCCCTTCCCCACACACTGAAACCCGTCCCCACACACTGAAACCCCTTCCCCACACACTGAAACCCCTTCCCCACACAGTGAATCCCCTTCCCCACACACTGAAACACCATCCCCACACACTGAAACCCTTACTCCACACACTGAAACCATTCCCCACACACTGAAACCCCTTCCCCACACAGTGAAACCCCTTCCCCACACAGTTAAACCACTTCCCCACACACTGAAACCCTTTCCCCACACACGGAAACCCCTTTTTCACAGACTGAAACCCCATCCCCACACACTGATACATCTTCCCCACACACTGAAAACCCATCCCCACACAGTGACACCCCTTCCCCACACACTGAAACCCCGTCCCCACACACTGAAACCCTTCCCCACACACTGAAACCCCTACCCTTCACACTGAAACCCCTTCCCCACACACTGAAACCCTATCCCCACACAGTGAAACACATTGCCCTCACACTGAATCTCCTTCCCCACACACCAAAACACTTTCCCACACACTGAAACCCATACCCACACACTGAAACCCTTCCCCACACACTGAAACCCATTACCCACATAGTGAAACCCTTCCCCACACACTGAAACCCTTCCCCACACAATTGAATCCTTCCCCACACAGTGAAACCCCTTCCCCACCCACTGAAACCCGTCCCCACACACTGAAACCATTCCCCACGCACTGAAACCACTTCCCCACACACTGAAACCCCTTCCCCACACACAGAAACCCCTTCCACACACACTGAAACAACGTCCCCACACACTGAAACCCCTTCCCCACACACTGAAACCCCTTCCCCAAACAGTGAATCCCCTTCCCCACACACTGAAACACATTCCCCACACACTGAAACCCTTACCCCACACACTGAAACCATTCCCCACACACTGAAACCCCTTCCCCACACAGTGAAACCACTTCCACACACACTGAAACCCTTTCCCCACACACTGAAACCCCTTCCCCACAGACTGAAACCCCATCCCCACACACAGATACATCTTCCCCACACACTGAAAACCCATCCCCACACAGTGACACCCCTTCCCCACACACTGAAACCCCGTCCCCACACACTGAAACCCTTCCCCACACACTGAAACCCCTACCCTTCACACTGAAACCCCTTCCCCACACACTGAAACCCCGTCCCCACTCGGTGAAACACATTCCCCTCACACTGAAACTCCTTCCCCACACACCGAAACTCTTCCCCACACACTGAAACCCATACCCACACACTGAAAGCCTTCCCCACACACTGAAACCCATTACCCACACAGTGAAACCCCTTCCCCACACACTGAAACCCGTCCCCACACACTGAAACCCCTTCCCCACACACTGAAACCCCTTCCCCACACAGTGAATCCCCTTCCCCACACACTGAAACACCTTCCCCACACACTGAAACCCTTACCCCACACACTGAAATCATTCCCCACACACTGAAACCCCTTCCCCACACAGTGAAACCCCTTCCCCACACAGTTAAACCACTTCCCCACACACTGAAACCCCTTCCCCACACAGTTAAACCACTTCCCCACACACTGAAACCCCTTCCCCTCACACTGAAACACCTTCCCCACACACTGAAACCCTTACCCCACACACTGAAACCATTCCCCACACACTGAAACCCCTTCCCCACACAGTGAAACCCCTTCCCCACACAGTGAAACCACTTCCACACACACTGAAACCCTTTCCCCACACACTGAAACCCCTTCCCCACACACTGAAACCCCATCCCCACACACTGATACATCTTCCCCACACACTGAAAACTAATCCCCACACAGTGACACCCCTACCCCACACACTGAAACGCCGTCCCCACACACTGAAACCCTTCCCCACACAATGAAACCCCTACCCTTCACACTGAAACCACTTCCCCACACTGAAACCCCGTCCACACACAGTTAAACACATTCCCCTCACACTGAAACTCCTTCCTCACACACCGAAACTCTTCCCCGCACACTGAAACCCTAACCCCACACACTGAAACCATTCCCCACACACTGAAACCCCTTCCCCACACAGTGAAACCCCTTCCCCACACAGTGAAACCACTTCCCCACACACTGAAACTCTTTCCCCACACACGGAAACCCCTTCCCCACACACTGAAACCCCATCCCCACACACTGATACATCTTCCCCACACACTGAAAACCCATCCCCACACAGTGACACCCCTTCCCCACACACTGAAACGCCGTGCCCACACACTGAAACCCCTACCCTTCACACTGAAACCCCTTCCCCACACACTGAAACCCCGTCCCCACACAGTGAAACACATTCCCCTCACACTGAAACTCCTTCCCCATACACCGAAACTCTTCCCCACACACTGAAACCCATACCCACACACTGAAACCCTTCCCCACACACTGAAACCCATTACCCACACAGTGAAACCCCTTCCCCACACACTGAAACCCGTCCCCACACACTGAAACCCCTTCCCCACACACTGAAACCCCTTCCCCACACAGTGAATCCCCTTCCCCACACACTGAAACACCTTCCCCACACACTGAAACCCTTACCCCACACACTGAAACCATTCCCCACACACTGAAACCCCTTCCCCACACAGTGAAACCCCTTCCCCACACAGTTAAACCACTTCCCCACACACTGAAACCCTTTCCCCACACACGGAAACCCCTTCCCCACACACTGAAACCCCATCCCACACACTGATACATCTTCCCCACACACTGAAAACCCATCCCCACACAGTGACACCCCTTCCCCACACACTGAAACCCCGTCCCCACACACTGAAACCCTTCCCCACACACTGAAACCCCTACCCTTCGCACTGAAACCCCTTCCCCACACACTGAAACCCCATCCCCACACAGTGAAACACATTGCCCTCACACTGAATCTCCTTCCCCACACACCAAAACCCTTCCCCACACACTGAAACCCATACCCACACACTGAAACCCTTCCCCACACACTGAAACCCATTACCCACATAGTGAAACCCTTCCCCACACACTGAAACCCTTCCCCACACAATGTAATTCTTCCCCACACAGTGAAACCCCTTCCCCACCCACTGAAACACGTCCCCACACACTGAAACCATTCCCCACGCACTGAAAACACTTCCCCACACACTGAAACCCCTTCCCCACACACTGAAACCCCTTCCACACACACTGAAACAACGTCCCCACACACTGAAACCCCTTCCCCACACACTGAAACCCCTTCCCCAAACAGTGAATCCCCTTCCCCACACACTGAAACACATTCCCCACACACTGAAACCCTTACCCCACACACTGAAACCATTCCCCACACACTGAAACCCCTTCCCCACACAGTGAAACCCCTTCCCCACACAGTGAAACCACTTCCACACACACTGAAACCCTTGCCCCACACACTGAAACCCCTTCCCCACACACTGAAACCCCATCCCCACACACTGATACATCTTCCCCACACACTGAAAACCCATCCCCACACAGTGACACCCCTTCCCCACACACTGAAATCCCGTCCCCACACACTGAAACCCCTTCCCCACACACTGAAACCCCGTCCCCACTCGGTGAAACACATTCCCCTCACACTGAAACTCCTTCCCCACACACTGAAACCCATACCCACACACTGAAAGCCTTCCCCACACACTGAAACCCATTACCCACACAGTGAAACCCCTTCCCCACACACTGAAACCCGTCCCCACACACTGAAACCCCTTCCCCACACACTGAAACCCCTTCCCCACACAGTGAATCCCCTTCCCCACACACTGAAACACCTTCCCCACACACTGAAACCCTTACCCCACACACTGAAATCATTCCCCACACACTGAAACCCCTTCCCCACACAGTGAAACCCCTTCCCCACACAGTTAAACCACTTCCCCACACACTGAAACCCCTTCCCCACACACTGAAACCACTTCCCCACACACTGAAACCCCTTCCCCACACACTGAAACACCTTCCCCACACACTGAAACCCTTACCCCACACACTGAAACCATTCCCCACACACTGAAACCCCTTCCCCACACAGTGAAACCCCTTCCCCACACAGTGAAACCACTTCCACACACACTGAAACCCTTTCCCCACACACTGAAACCCCTTCCCCACACACTGAAACCCCATCCCCACACACTGATACATCTTCCCCACACACTGAAAACCCATCCCCACACAGTGACACCCCTACCCCACACACTGAAACGCCGTCCCCACACACTGAAACCCTTCCCCACACACTGAAACCCTACCCTTCACACTGAAACCCCTTCCCCACACTGAAACCCCGTCCCCACACAGTTAAACACATTCCCCTCACACTGAAACTCCTTCCCCACACACCGAAACTCTTCCCCACACACTGAAACCCATACCCACACACTGAAACCCTTCCCCACACACTGAAACCCATTACCCACACAGTGAAGCCCCTTCCCCACACACTGAAACCCGTCCCCACACACTGAAACCCCTTCCCCACACACTGAAACCCCTTCCCCACACAGTGAATCCCCTTCCCCACACACTGAAACACCATCCCCACACACTGAAACCCTTACTCCACACACTGAAACCATTCCCCACACACTGAAACCCCTTCCCCACACAGTGAAACCCCTTCCCCACACAGTTAAACCACTTCCCCACACACTGAAACCCTTTCCCCACACACGGAAACCCCTTTTTCACAGACTGAAACCCCATCCCCACACACTGATACATCTTCCCCACACACTGAAAACCCATCCCCACACAGTGACACCCCTTCCCCACACACTGAAACCCCGTCCCCACACACTGAAACCCTTCCCCACACACTGAAACCCCTACCCTTCACACTGAAACCCCTTCCCCACACACTGAAACCCTATCCCCACACAGTGAAACACATTGCCCTCACACTGAATCTCCTTCCCCACACACCAAAACACTTTCCCACACACTGAAACCCATACCCACACACTGAAACCCTTCCCCACACACTGAAACCCATTACCCACATAGTGAAACCCTTCCCCACACACTGAAACCCTTCCCCACACAATTGAATCCTTCCCCACACAGTGAAACCCCTTCCCCACCCACTGAAACCCGTCCCCACACACTGAAACCATTCCCCACGCACTGAAACCACTTCCCCACACACTGAAACCCCTTCCCCACACACAGAAACCCCTTCCACACACACTGAAACAACGTCCCCACACACTGAAACCCCTTCCCCACACACTGAAACCCCTTCCCCAAACAGTGAATCCCCTTCCCCACACACTGAAACACATTCCCCACACACTGAAACCCTTACCCCACACACTGAAACCATTCCCCACACACTGAAACCCCTTCCCCACACAGTGAAACCACTTCCACACACACTGAAACCCTTTCCCCACACACTGAAACCCCTTCCCCACACACTGAAACCCCATCCCCACACACTGATACATCTTCCCCACACACTGAAAACCCATCCCCACACAGTGACACCCCTTCACCACACACTGAAACCCCGTCCCCACACACTGAAACCCTTCCCCACACACTGAAACCCCTACCCTTCACACTGAAACCCCTTCCCCACACACTGAAACCCCGTCCCCACTCGGTGAAACACATTCCCCTCACACTGAAACTCCTTCCCCACACACCGAAACTCTTCCCCACACACTGAAACCCATACCCACACACTGAAAGCCTTCCCCACACACTGAAACCCATTACCCACACAGTGAAACCCCTTCCCCACACACTGAAACCCGTCCCCACACACTGAAACCCCTTCCCCACACACTGAAACCCCTTCCCCACACAGTGAATCCCCTTCCCCACACACTGAAACACCTTCCCCACACACTGAAACCCTTACCCCACACACTGAAATCATTCCCCACACACTGAAACCCCTTCCCCACACAGTGAAACCCCTTCCCCACACAGTTAAACCACTTCCCCACACACTGAAACCCCTTCCCCACACAGTTAAACCACTTCCCCACACACTGAAACCCCTTCCCCACACACTGAAACACCTTCCCCACACACTGAAACCCTTACCCCACACACTGAAACCATTCCCCACACACTGAAACCCCTTCCCCACACAGTGAAACCCCTTCCCCACACAGTGAAACCACTTCCACACACACTGAAACCCTTTCCCCACACACTGAAACCCCTTCCCCACACACTGAAACCCCATCCCCACACACTGATACATCTTCCCCACACACTGAAAACCAATCCCCACACAGTGACACCCCTACCCCACACACTGAAACGCCGTCCCCACACACTGAAACCCTTCCCCACACAATGAAACCCCTACCCTTCACACTGAAACCCCTTCCCCACACTGAAACCCCGTCCCCACACAGTTAAACACATTCCCCTCACACTGAAACTCCTTCCTCACACACCGAAACTCTTCCCCACACACTGAAACCCATACCCACACACTGAAACCACTTCCCCACACACTGAAACCCATTACCCACACAGTGAAGCCCCTTCCCCACACACTGAAACCCGTCCCCACACACTGAAACCCCTTCCCCACACACTGAAACCCCTTCCCCACACAGTGAATCCCCTTCCCCACACACTGAAACACCTTCCCCACACACTGAAACCCTTACTCCACACACTGAAACCATTCCCCACACACTGAAACCCCTTCCCCACACAGTGAAACCCCTTCCCCACACAGTTAAACCACTTCCCCACACACTGAAACCCTTTCCCCACACACGGAAACCCCTTCCCCACACACTGAAACCCCATCCCCACACACTGATACATCTTCCCCACACACTGAAAACCCATCCCCACACAGTGACACCCCTTCCCCACACACTGAAACCCCGTCCCCACACACTGAAACCCTATCCCCACACAGTGAAACACATTGCCCTCACACTGAATCTCCTTCCCCACACACCAAAACACTTTCCCACACACTGAAACCCATACCCACACACTGAAACCCTTCCCCACACACTGAAACCCATTACCCACATAGTGAAACCCTTCCCCACACACTGAAACCCTTCCCCACACAATTTAATCCTTCCCCACACAGTGAAACCCCTTCCCCACCCACTGAAACCCGTCCCCACACACTGAAACCATTCCCCACGCACTGAAACCACTTCCCCACACACTGAAACCCCTTCCCCACACACTGAAACCCCTTCCACACACACTGAAACAACGTCCCCACACACTGAAACCCCTTCCCCACACACTGAAACCCCTTCCCCACACAGTGAATCCCCTTCCCCACACACTGAAACACCTTCCCCACACACTGAAACCCTTACCCCACACACTGAAACCATTCCCCACACACTGAAACCCCTTCCCCACACACTGAAACCCCGTCCCCACACAGTGAAACACATTCCCCTCACACTGAAACTCCTTCCCCACACACCGAAACTCTTCCCCACACACTGAAACTCATACCCACACACTGAAACCCTCCCCCACACACTGAAACCCATTACCCACACAGTGAAACCCCTTCCCCACACACTGAAACCCGTCCCCACACACTGAAACCCCTTCCCCACACACTGAAACCCCTTCCCCACACAGTGAATCCCCTTCCCCACACACTGTAACACCTTCCCCACACACTGAAACCCTTACCCCACACACTGAATCCATTCCCCACACACTGAAACCCCTTCCCCACACAGTGAAACCCCTTCCCCACACAGTTAAACCACTTCCCCACACACTGAAACCCTTTCCCCACACACGGAAACCCCTTCCCCACACACTGAAACCCCATCCCACACACTGATACATCTTCCCCACACACTGAAAACCCATCCCCACACAGTGACACCCCTTCCCCACACACTGAAACCCCGTCCCCACACACTGAAACCCTTCCCCACACACTGAAACCCCTACCCTTCGCACTGAAACCCCTTCCCCACACACTGAAACCCCATCCCCACGCAGTGAAACCCATACCCACACACTGAAACCCTTCCGCACACACTGAAACCCATTACCCACATAGTGAAACCCTTCCCCACACACTGAAACCCTTCCCCACACAATGTAATTCTTCCCCACACAGTGAAACCCCTTCCCCACCCACTGAAACCCGTCCCCACACACTGAAACCATTCCCCACGCACTGAAACCACTTCCCCACACACTGAAACCCCTTCCCCACACACTGAAACCCCTTCCACACACACTGAAACAACGTCCCCACACACTGAAACCCCTTCCCCACACACTGAAACCCCTTCCCCAAACAGTGAATCCCCTTCCCCACACACTGAAACACCTTCCCCACACACTGAAACCCTTACCCCACACACTGAAACCATTCCCCACACACTGAAACCCCTTCCCCACACAGTGAAACCCCTTCCCCACACAGTGAAACCACTTCCACACACACTGAAACCCTTTCCCCACACACTGAAACCCCTTCCCCACACACTGATACATCTTCCCCCCACACTGAAAACCCATCCCCACACAGTGACACCCCTTCCCCACTCACTGAAACCCCGTCCCCACACACTGAAACCCTTCCCCACACACTTAAATCCCTACCCTTCACACTGAAACCCCTTCCCCACACACTGAAACCCCGCCCCCACTCGGTGAAACACATTCCCCTCACACTGAAACTCCTTCCCCACACACCGAAACTCTTCCCCACACACTGAAACCCATACCCACACACTGAAAGCCTTCCCCACACACTGAAACCCATTACCCACACAGTGAAACCCCTTCCCCACACACTGAAACCCGTCCCCACACACTGAAACCCCTTCCCCACACACTGAAACCCCTTCCCCACACAGTGAATCCCCTTCCCCACACACTGAAACACCTTCCCCACACACTGAAACCCTTACCCCACACACTGAAATCATTCCCCACACACTGAAACCCCTTCCCCACACAGTGAAACCCCTTCCCCCACAGTTAAACCACTTCCCCACACACTGAAACCCCTTCCCCACACAGTTAAACAACTTCCCCACACACTGAAACCCCTTCCCCACACACTGAAACACCTTCCCCACGCACTGAAACCCTTACCCCACACACTGAAACCATTCCACACACACTGAAACCCCTTCCACACACAGTGAAACCCCTTCCCCACACAGTGAAACCACTTCCACACACACTGAAACCCTTTCCCCACACACTGAACCCCTTCCCCACACACTGAAACCCCATCCCCACACACTGATACATCTTCCCCACACACTGAAAACCAATCCCCACACAGTGACACCCCTACCCCACACACTGAAACGCCGTCCCCACACACTGAAACCCTTCCCCACACACTGAAACCCCTACCCTTCACACTGAAACCCCTTCCCCACACAATGAAACCCCGTCCCCACACAGTTAAACACATTCCCCTCACACTGAAACTCCTTCCCCACACACCGAAACTCTTCCCCACACACTGAAACCCATACCCACACACTGAAACCCTTCCCCACACACTGAAACCCATTACCCACACAGTGAAACCCCTTCCCCACACAGTGAAACCCGTCCCCACACACTGAAACCCCTTCCCCACACACTGAAACCCCTTCCCCACACAGTGAATCCCCTTCCCCACACACTGAAACACCTTCCCCACACACTGAAACCCTTACTCCACACACTGAAACCATTCCCCACACACTGAAACCCCTTCCCCACACAGTGAAACCCCTTCCCCACACAGTTAAACCAGTTCCCCACACACTGAAACCCTTTCCCCACACACGGAAACCCCTTCCCCACACACTGAAACCCCATCCCCACACACTGATACATCTTCCCCACACACTGAAAACCCATCCCCACACAGTGACACCCCTTCCCCACACACTGAAACCCCGTCCCCACACACTGAAACCCTTCCCCACACACTGAAACCCCTACCCTTCACACTGAAACCCCTTCCCCACACACTGAAACCCCTTCCCCACACAGTGAAACACATTGCCCTCACACTGAATCTCCTTCCCCACACACCAAAACACTTTCCCACACACTGAAACCCATACCCACACACTGAAACCCTTCCCCACACACTGAAACCCATTACCCACATAGTGAAACCCTTCCCCACACACTGAAACCCTTCCCCACACAATTTAATCCTTCCCCACACAGTGAAACCCCTTCCCCACCCACTGAAACCCGTCCCCACACACTGAAACCATTCCCCACGCACTGAAACCACTTCCCCACACACTGAAACCCCTTCCCCACACACTGAAACCCCTTCCACACACACTGAAACAACGTCCCCACACACTGAAACCCCTTCCCCACACACTGAAACCCCTTCCCCACACAGTGAATCCCCTTCCCCACACACTGAAACACCTTCCCCACACACTGAAACCCTTACCCCACACACTGAAACCATTCCCCACACACTGAAACCCCTTCCCCACACAGTGAAACCCCTTCCCCACACAGTGAAACCACTTCCACACACACTGAAACCCTTTCCCCACACACTGAAACCCCTTCCCCACACACTGAAACCCCATCCCCACACACTGATACATCTTCCCCACACACTGAAAACCCATCCCCACACAGTGACACCCCTTCCCCACACACTGAAACCCCGTCCCGACACACTGAAACCCTTCCCCACACACTGAAACCCCTACCCTTCACACTGAAACCCCTTCCCCACACACTGAAACCCCGTCCCCACACAGTGAAACACATTCCCCTCACACTGAAACTCCTTCCCCACACACCGAAACCCTTCCCCACACACTGAAACCCATACCCACACACTGAAACCCTTCCCCACACACTGAAACCCATTACCCACACAGTGAAACCCTTCCCCACACACTGAAACTCTTCCCCACACAATGAAATCCTTCCCCACACACTGAAACGCTTCCCCACACAATGAAATCCTTCCCCACACGCTGAAACCATCCCCCACACCCTGAAAAGATTTCCCACACACTGAAACCCTTACCCACACACTGAACCAACTTCCCAACACAGTGAAACACTTCCCCACACACTGAAACCATTCCCCACACACTGAAACCCCTTCCCCACACGCTGAAACCATTCCCCACACACTGAAACCCTTCCCCACACACTGAAACCATTCCCCACACACTGAAACCCCTTCCCCACAAACTGAAACCCCTTCCCCACACATTGTAACCCCTTCCCCACACAGAGAATCCCCTTCTCCACACACTGAATCACCTTCCCCACACACTGAAATCCTTTCCCCACACACTGAAACCATTCCCCACACACTGAAACCCCTTCCCCACAAAGTGAAACCCCTTCCACACATACTGAAACCCCTTCCCCACACAGTGAAACCCATTCCCCACACACTGAAACCCCTTCCCAACACACTGAAACCCCTACCCTACACACTGAAACCCCTTCCCCACACACTGAAACCCCGTCCCCACACAGTGAAACACCTTCCTCACACACTGAAACTCCTTCCCCACACACTGAAACCCTTCCCCACACACTGAAACCCATACCCACACACTGAAACCCTTCCCCACACACTGAAACCCCTTCCCCACACAATGAAACCCTTCTCCACACACTGAAACCCATCCCCACACACTGAAATCCTTCCCCGCACACTAAAACCCCTTCCCCACACACTGAAACCCTTCCCCACACACTGAACCCCTTCCCCACACACTGAATCCCCTTCCCCACACACTGAAACACCTTCCCCACACAGTGAAACCTTTCCCCACACACTGAAATCCTTCCCCACACACTGAAACCCTTCCCCACACACTGAAACCCTTCCCCACACTCTGAAACCCCTTCCCCACACACTGAAACACATTCCACACGCAGTGAAACCCCTCCCCACACACTGAAACACTTCCCCACACACTGAAACCCCTTCACCCCACACTGAAACACCTTCCACACACAGTGAAACCCCTTCCCCACACACTGAAACCATTCCCCACACAGTGAAACAATTCCCCACACACTGAAAACCCTTCCCCTCACAGTGAAACCCCTTCCCCACACACTGAATACCTTGCCCACACACTGAAAACGTTCTCCACACACTGATACCCCGTCCCCACACAGTGAAACCCCTTCCCCACACACTGAAACCCTTCACCACACACTGAAACTCGTCCCCACATGAAACCATTTCCCAGACACTGATTCCCCTTCTCCACACACTGAAACCCCGTCCCCACACACTGAAACCGCTTCCCCACACACTGAAACCCTTCCCCATACACTGAAACCCCTTCCCCACTCACTGAAACCATTCTCCACATACTGAAACCCCTTCCCCATGCAGTGAAACCCCTTCCCAACATACTGAAACCATTCCCCACACACTGTATCCATTCCCCACACACTGAAACCCCTTCCACACACACTGAAATCCCTTCCCCACACACTGAAACACCTTCCACACACACTGAAACCATTCCCCACACACTGAAACCCCTTCCCCACACAGTGAAACCCCTTCCCCACACACTGAAACCATTCCCCACACACTGAAACCCCTCCCCACACACAACCACATTCCCCACACACTGAAACCCCTTCCACACACACTGAAACCACTTCCCCACACAGTGAAACCATTCCCCACACACTGAAACCCCTTCAACACACACTGAAACCCCTTCCCCACACACTGAAACCCCTTCCCCACACACTGAAACCATTCCCCACACACTGAAACCCCTTCCCCACACACTGAAACCCCTTCCCCACACACTGAAACCCCTTCCCCACACAGAGAATCCCCTTCTCCACATACTGAATCACCTTCCCCACACACTGAAATCCTTTCCCCACACACTGAAACCATTCCCCACACACTGAAACCGCTTCGCCAGACAGTGAAACCCCTTCCCCACGCACTGAAACCCCTTCTCCACACAGTGAAACCCCTTCCCCACACACTGAAACCCTTTCCCCACACAGTGAAACCCCTTCCCCACACACTGAAACCCGTCCCCACACACTGAAACCATTCCCCACGCACTGAAACCACTTCCCCACACACTGAAACCCCTTTACCACACACTGAAACCCCTTCCACACACACTGAATCAACTTCCCCACACACTGAAACCCCTTCCCCACACACTGAAACCCCTTCCCCACACAGTGAATCCCCTTCCCCACTCACTGAAACACCTTCCCCACACACTGAAACCCTAACCCCACACACTGAAACCATTCCCCACACACTGAAACCCCTTCCCCACACAGTGAAACCCCTTCCCCACACAGTGAAACCACTTCCCCACACACTGAAACTCTTTCCCCACACACAGAAACCCCTTCCCCACACACTGAAACCCCATCCCCACACACTGATACATCTTCCCCACACACTGAAAACCCATCCCCACACAGTGACACCCCTTCCCCACACACTGAAACGCCGTCCCCACACACTGAAACCCTTCCCCACACACTGAAGCCCCTACCCTTCACACTGAAACCCCTTCCCCACACACTGAAACCCCGTCCCCACACAGTGAAACACATTCCCCTCACACTGAAACTCCTTCCCCACACACCGAAACTCTTCCCCACACACTGAAACCCATACCCACACACTGAAACCCTCCCCCACACACTGAAACCCATTACCCACACAGTGAAACCCCTTCCCCACACACTGAAACCCGTCCCCACACACTGAAACCCCTTCCCCACACACTGAAACCCCTTCCCCACACAGTGAATCCCCTTCCCCACACACTGAAACACCTTCCCCACACACTGAAACCCTTACCCCACACACTGAAACCATTCCCCACACACTGAAACCCCTTCCCCACACAGTGAAACCCCTTCCCCACACAGTTAAACCACTTCCCCACACACTGAAACCCTTTCCCCACACACGGAAACCCCTTCCCCACACACTGAAACCCCATCCCACACACTGATACATCTTCCCCACACACTGAAAACCCATCCCCACACAGTGACACCCCTTCCCCACACACTGAAACCCCGTCCCCACACACTGAAACCCTTCCCCACACACTGAAACCCCTACCCTTCGCACTGAAACCCCTTCCCCACACACTGAAACCCCATCCCCACTCAGTGAAACACATTGCCCTCACACTGAATCTCCTTCCCCACACACCAAAACCCTTCCCCACACACTGAAACCCATACCCACACACTGAAACCCTTCCCCACACACTGAAACCCATTACCCACATAGTGAAACCCTTCCCCACACACTGAAACCCTTCCCCACACAATGTAATTCTTCCCCACACAGTGAAACCCCTTCCCCACCCACTGAAACCCGTCCCCACACACTGAAACCATTCCCCACGCACTGAAACCACTTCCCCACACACTGAAACCCCTTCCCCACACACTGAAACCCCTTCCACACACACTGAAACAACGTCCCCACACACTGAAACCCCTTCCCCACACACTGAAACCCCTTCCCCAAACAGTGAATCCCCTTCCCCACACACTGAAACACCTTCCCCACACACTGAAACCCTTACCCCACACACTGAAACCATTCCCCACACACTGAAACCCCTTCCCCACACAGTGAAACCCCTTCCCCACACAGTGAAACCACTTCCACACACACTGAAACCCTTTCCCCACACACTGAAACCCCTTCCCCACACACTGAAACCCCATCCCCACACACTGATACATCTTCCCCACACACTGAAAACCCATCCCCACACAGTGACACCCCTTCCCCACACACTGAAACCCCGTCCCCACACACTGAAACCCTTCCCCACACACTGAAACCCCTACCCTTCACACTGAAACCCCTTCCCCACACACTGAAACCCCGTCCCCACTTGGTGAAACAGATTCCCCTCACACTGAAACTCCTTCCCCACACACCGAAACTCTTCCCCACACACTGAAACCCATACCCACACACTGAAACCCTTCCCCACACACTGAAACCCATTACCCACACAGTGAAACCCCTTCCCCACACACTGAAACCCGTCCCCACACACTGAAACCCCTTCCCCACACACTGAAACCCCTTCCCCACACAGTGAATCCCCTTCCCCACACACTGAAACACCTTCCCCACACACTGAAACCCTTACCCCACACACTGAAATCATTCCCCATACACTGAAACCCCTTCCCCACACAGTGAAACCCCTTCCCCACACAGTTAAACCACTTCCCCACACACTGAAACCCTTTCCCCACACACGGAAACCCCTTCCCCACACACTGAAACCCCATCCCCACACACTGATACATCTTCCCCACACACTGAAAACCCATCCCCACACAGTGACACCCCTTCCCCACACACTGAAACCCCGTCCCCACACACTGAAACCCTTCCCCACACACTGAAACCCCTACCCTTCACACTGAAACCCCTTCCCCACACACTGAAACCCCATCCCCACACAGTGAAACACATTGCCCTCACACTGAATCTCATTCCCCACACACCAAAACCCTTCCCCACACACTGAAACCATTCCCCACACAGTGAAACAATTCCCCACACACTGAAAACCCTTCCCCTCACAGTGAAACCCCTTCCCCACACACTGAATACCTTGCCCACACACTGAAAACGTTCTCCACACACTGATACCCCGTCCCCACACAGTGAAACCCCTTCCCCACACACTGAAACCCTTCACCACACACTGAAACTCGTCCCCACATGAAACCATTTCCCAGACACTGATTCCCCTTCTCCACACACTGAAACCCCGTCCCCACACACTGAAACCGCTTCCCCACACACTGAAACCCTTCCCCATACACTGAAACCCCTTCCCCACTCACTGAAACCATTCTCCACACACTGAAACCCCTTCCCCATGCAGTGAAACCCCTTCCCAACACACTGAAACCATTCCCCACACACTGTAACCATTCCCCATACACTGAAACCCCTTCCACACACACTGAAATCCCTTCCCCACACACTGAAACACCTTCCACACACACTGAAACCATTCCCCACACACTGAAACCCCTTCCCCACACAGTGAAACCCCTTCCCCACACACTGAAACCATTCCCCACACACTGAAACCCCTCCCCACACACAACCACATTCCCCACACACTGAAACCCCTTCCACACACACTGAAACCACTTCCCCACACAGTGAAACCATTCCCCACACACTGAAACCCCTTCAACACACACTGAAACCCCTTCCCCACACACTGAAACCCCTTCCCCACACACTGAAACCATTCCCCACACACTGAAACCCCTTCCCCACACACTGAAACCCCTTCCCCACACACTGAAACCCCTTCCCCACACAGAGAATCCCCTTCTCCACATACTGAATCACCTTCCCCACACACTGAAATCCTTTCCCCACACACTGAAACCATTCCCCACACACTGAAACCGCTTCGCCAGACAGTGAAACCCCTTCCCCACACACTGAAACCCCTTCTCCACACAGTGAAACCCCTTCCCCACACACTGAAACCCTTTCCCCACACAGTGAAACCCCTTCCCCACACACTGAAACCCGTCCCCACACACTGAAACCATTCCCCACGCACTGAAACCACTTCCCCACACACTGAAACCCCTTTACCACACACTGAAACCCCTTCCACACACACTGAATCAACTTCCCCACACACTGAAACCCCTTCCCCACACACTGAAACCCCTTCCCCACACAGTGAATCCCCTTCCCCACTCACTGAAACACCTTCCCCACACACTGAAACCCTAACCCCACACACTGAAACCATTCCCCACACACTGAAACCCCTTCCCCACACAGTGAAACCCCTTCCCCACACAGTGAAACCACTTCCCCACACACTGAAACTCTTTCCCCACACACAGAAACCCCTTCCCCACACACTGAAACCCCATCCCCACACACTGATACATCTTCCCCACACACTGAAAACCCATCCCCACACAGTGACACCCCTTCCCCACACACTGAAACGCCGTCCCCACACACTGAAACCCTTCCCCACACACTGAAGCACCTACCCTTCACACTGAAACCCCTTCCCCACACACTGAAACCCCGTCCCCACACAGTGAAACACATTCCCCTCACACTGAAACTCCTTCCCCACACACCGAAACTCTTCCCCACACACTGAAACCCATACCCACACACTGAAACCCTCCCCCACACACTGAAACCCATTACCCACACAGTGAAACCCCTTCCCCACACACTGAAACCCGTCCCCACACACTGAAACCCCTTCCCCACACACTGAAACCCCTTCCCCACACAGTGAATCCCCTTCCCCACACACTGAAACACCTTCCCCACACACTGAAACCCTTACCCCACACACTGAAACCATTCCCCACACACTGAAACCCCTTCCCCACACAGTGAAACCCCTTCCCCACACAGTTAAACCACTTCCCCACACACTGAAACCCTTTCCCCACACACGGAAACCCCTTCCCCACACACTGAAACCCCATCCCACACACTGATACATCTCCCCACACACTGAAAACCCATCCCCACACAGTGACACCCCTTCCCCACACACTGAAACCCCGTCCCCACACACTGAAACCCTTCCCCACACACTGAAACCCCTACCCTTCGCACTGAAACCCCTTCCCCACACACTGAAACCCCATCCCCACTCAGTGAAACACATTGCCCTCACACTGAATCTCCTTCCCCACACACCAAAACCCTTCCCCACACACTGAAACCCATACCCACACACTGAAACCCTTCCCCACACACTGAAACCCATTACCCACATAGTGAAACCCTTCCCCACACACTGAAACCCTTCCCCACACAATGTAATTCTTCCCCACACAGTGAAACCCCTTCCCCACCCACTGAAACCCGTCCCCACACACTGAAACCATTCCCCACGCACTGAAACCACTTCCCCACACACTGAAACCCCTTCCCCACACACTGAAACCCCTTCCACACACACTGAAACAACGTCCCCACACACTGAAACCCCTTCCCCACACACTGAAACCCCTTCCCCAAACAGTGAATCCCCTTCCCCACACACTGAAACACCTTCCCCACACACTGAAACCCTTACCCCACACACTGAAACCATTCCCCACACACTGAAACCCCTTCCCCACACAGTGAAACCCCTTCCCCACACAGTGAAACCACTTCCACACACACTGAAACCCTTTCCCCACACACTGAAACCCCTTCCCCACACACTGAAACCCCTTCCCCACACACTGAAACCCCGTCCCCACACACTGAAACCCTTCCCCACACACTGAAACCCCTACCCTTCACACTGAAACCACTTCCCCACACACTGAAACCCCGTCCTCACTTGGTGAAACAGATTCCCCTCACACTGAAACTCCTTCCCCACACACCGAAACTCTTCCCCACACACTGAAACCCATACCCACACACTGAAACCCTTCCCCACACACTGAAACCCATTACCCACACAGTGAAACCCCTTCCCCACACACTGAAACCCGTCCCCACACACTGAAACCCCTTCCCCACACACTGAAACCCCTTCCCCACACAGTGAATCCCCTTCCCCACACACTGAAACACCTTCCCCACACACTGAAACCCTTACCCCACACACTGAAATCATTCCCCATACACTGAAACCCCTTCCCCACACAGTGAAACCCCTTCCCCACACAGTTAAACCACTTCCCCACACACTGAAACCCTTTCCCCACACACGGAAACCCCTTCCCCACACACTGAAACCCCATCCCCACACACTGATACATCTTCCCCACACACTGAAAACCCATCCCCACACAGTGACACCCCTTCCCCACACACTGAAACCCCGTCCCCACACACTGAAACCCTTCCCCACACACTGAAACCCCTACCCTTCACACTGAAACCCCTTCCCCACACACTGAAACCCCATCCCCACACAGTGAAACACATTGCCCTCACACTGAATCTCATTCCCCACACACCAAAACCCTTCCCCACACACTGAAACCCATACCCACACACTGAAACCCTTCCCCACACACTGAAACCCATTAATCACATAGTGAAACCCTTCCCCACACACTGAAACCCTTCCCCACACAATTTAATCCTTCCCCACACAGTGAAACCCCTTCCCCACCCACTGAAACCCGTCCCCACACACTGAAACCATTCCCCACGCACTGAAACCACTTCCCCACACACTGAAACCCCTTCCCCACACACTGAAACCCCTTCCACACACACTGAAACAACGTCCCCACACACTGAAACCCCTTCCCCACACACTGAAACCCCTTCCCCACACAGTGAATCCCCTTCCCCACACACTGAAACACCTTCCCCACACACTGAAACCCTTACCCCACACACTGAAACCATTCCCCACACACTGAAACCCCTTCCCCACACAGTGAAACCCCTTCCCCACACAGTGAAACCACTTCCACACACACTGAAACCCTTTCCCCACACACTGAAACCCCTTCCCCACACACTGAAACCCCATCCCCACACACTGATACATCTTCCCCACACACTGAAAACCCATCCCCACACAGTGACACCCCTACCCCACACACTGAAACGCCGTCCCCACACACTGAAACCCCTTCCCCACACACTGAAACCCCTACCCTTCACACTGAAACCCCTTCCCCACACACTGAAACCCCGTCCCCACACAGTGAAACACATTCCCCTCACACTGAAACTCCTTCCCCACACACCGAAACCCTTCCCCACACACTGAAACCCATACCCACACACTGAAACCCTTCCCCACACACTGAAACCCCTTCCCCACACAATGAAACCCTTCTCCACACACTGAAACCCATCCCCACACACTGAAATCCTTCCCCGCACACTAAAACCCCTTCCCCACACACTGAAACCCTTCCCCACACACTGAAACCCTTCCCCACACACTGAATCCCCTTCCCCACACACTGAAACACCTTCCCCACACAGTGAAACCTTTCCCCACACACTGAAACCCTTCCCCCCACACTGCAATCCCTTCCCCACACACTGAAACCCTTCCCCACACACTGAAACCCTTCCCCACACACTGAAACCCCTTCCCCACACACTGAAACACATTCCACACGCCGTGAAACCCCTCCCCACACACTGAAACACTTCCCCACACACTGAAACCCCTTCACCCCACACTGAAACACCTTCCACACACAGTGAAACCCCTTCCCCACACACTGAAACCATTCCCCACACAGTGAAACAATTCCCCACACACTGAAAACCCTTCCCCTCACAGTGAAACCCCTTCCCCACACACTGAATACCTTGCCCACACACTGAAAACTTTCTCCACACACTGATACCCCGTCCCCACACAGTGAAACCCCTTCCCCACACACTGAAACCCTTCACCACACACTGAAACTCGTCCTCACATGAAACCATTTCCCAGACACTGATTCCCCTTCTCCACACACTGAAACCCCGTCCCCACACACTGAAACCGCTTCCCCACACACTGAAACCCTTCCCCATACACTGAAACCCCTTCCCCACTCACTGAAACCATTCTCCACACACTGAAACCCCTTCCCCATGCAGTGAAACCCCTTCCCAACACACTGAAACCATTCCCCACACACTGTAACCATTCCCCACACACTGAAACCCCTTCCACACACACTGAAATCCCTTCCCCACACACTGAAACACCTTCCACACACACTGAAACCATTCCCCACACACTGAAACCCCTTCCCCACACAGTGAAACCCCTTCCCCACACACTGAAACCATTCCCCACACACTGAAACCCCTTCCCCACACACAACCACATTCCCCACACACTGAAACCCCTTCCACACACACTGAAACCACTTCCCCACACAGTGAAACCATTCCCCACACACTGAAACCCCTTCAACACACACTGAAACCCCTTCCCCACACACTGAAACCCCTTCCCCACACACTGAAACCATTCCCCACACACTGAAACCCCTTCCCCACACACTGAAACCCCTTCCCCACACACTGAAACCCCTTCCCCACACAGAGAATCCCCTTCTCCACATACTGAATCACCTTCCCCACACACTGAAATCCTTTCCCCACACACTGAAACCATTCCCCACACACTGAAACCGCTTCGCCAGACAGTGAAACCCCTTCCCCACACACTGAAACCCCTTCTCCACACAGTGAAACCCCTTCCCCACACACTGAAACCCTTTCCCCACACAGTGAAACCCCTTCCCCACACACTGAAACCCGTCCCCACACACTGAAACCATTCCCCACGCACTGAAACCACTTCCCCACACACTGAAACCCCTTTACCACACACTGAAACCCCTTCCACACACACTGAATCAACTTCCCCACACACTGAAACCCCTTCCCCACACACTGAAACCCCTTCCCCACACAGTGAATCCCCTTCCCCACACACTGAAACACCTTCCCCACACACTGAAACCCTAACCCCACACACTGAAACCATTCCCCACACACTGAAACCCCTTCCCCACACAGTGAAACCCCTTCCAAACACAGTGAAACCACTTCCCCACACACTGAAACTCTTTCCCCACACACAGAAACCCCTTCCCCACACACTGAAACCCCATCCCCACACACTGATACATCTTCCCCACACACTGAAAACCCATCCCCACACAGTGACACCCCTTCCCCACACACTGAAACGCCGTCCCCACACACTGAAACCCTTCCCCACACACTGAAGCCCCTACCCTTCACACTGAAACCCCTTCCCCACACACTGAAACCCCGTCCCCACACAGTGAAACACATTCCCCTCACACTGAAACTCCTTCCCCACACACCGAAACTCTTCCCCACACACTGAAACCCATACCCACACACTGAAACCCTCCCCCACACACTGAAACCCATTACCCACACAGTGAAACCCCTTCCCCACACACTGAAACCTGTCCCCACACACTGAAACCCCTCCCCCACACACTGAAACCCCTTCCCCACACAGTGAATCCCCTTCCCCACACACTGAAACACCTTCCCCACACACTGAAACCCTTACCCCACACACTGAAACCATTCCCCACACACTGAAACCCCTTCCACACACAGTGAAACCCCTTCCCCACACAGTTAAACCACTTCCCCACACACTGAAACCCTTTCCCCACACACGGAAACCCCTTCCCCACACACTGAAACCCCATCCCACACACTGATACATCTTCCCCACACACTGAAAACCCATCCCCACACAGTGACACCCCTTCCCCACACACTGAAACTCCGTCCCCACACACTGAAACCCTTCCCCACACACTGAAACCCCTACCCTTCGCACTGAAACCCCTTCCCCACACACTGAAACCCCATCCCCACACAGTGAAACACATTGCCCTCACACTGAATCTCCTTCCCCACACACCAAAACCCTTCCCCACACACTGAAACCCATACCCACACACTGAAACCCTTCCTCACACACTGAAACCCATTAATCACATAGTGAAACCCTTCCCCACACACTGAAACCCTTCCCCACACAATGTAATTCTTCCCCACACAGTGAAACCCCTTCCCCACCCACTGAAACCCGCCCCCAAACACTGAAACCATTCCCCACGCACTGAAACCACTTCCCCACACACTGAAACCCCTTCCCCACACACTGAAACCCCTTCCACACACACTGAAACAACGTCCCCACACACTGAAACCCCTTCCCCACACACTGAAACCCCTTCCCCAAACAGTGAATCCCCTTCCCCACACACTGAAACACCTTCCCCACACACTGAAACCCTTACCCCACACACTGAAACCATTCCCCACACACTGAAACCCCTTCCCCACACAGTGAAACCCCTTCCCCACACAGTGAAACCACTTCCACACACACTGAAACCCTTTCCCCACACACTGAAACCCCTTCCCCACACACTGAAACCCCATCCCCACCCACTGATACATCTTCCCCACACACTGAAAACCCATCCCCACACAGTGACACCCCTTCCCCACACACTGAAACCCCGTCCCCACACACTGAAACCCTTCCCCACACACTGAAACCCCTACCCTTCACACTGAAACCCCTTCCCCACACACTGAAACCCCGTCCCCACTCGGTGAAACAGATTCCCCTCACACTGAAACTCCTTCCCCACACACCGAAACTCTTCCCCACACACTGAAACCCATACCCACAAACTGAAACCCTTCCCCACACACTGAAACCCATTACCCACACAGTGAAACCCCTTCCCCACACACTGAAACCCGTCCCCACACACTGAAACCCCTTCCCCACACACTGAAACCCCTTCCCCACACAGTGAATCCCCTTCCCCACACACTGAAACACCTTCCCCACACACTGAAACCCTTACCCCACACACTGAAATCATTCCCCACACACTGAAACCCCTTCCCCACACAGTGAAACCCCTTCCCCACACAGTTAAACCACTTCCCCACACACTGAAACCCTTTCCCCACACACGGAAACCCCTTCCCCACACACTGAAACCCCATCCCCACACACTGATACATCTTCCCCACACACTGAAAACCCATCCCCACACAGTGACACCCCTTCCCCACACACTGAAACCCCGTCCCCACACACTGAAACCCTTCCCCACACACTGAAACCCCTACCCTTCACACTGAAACCCCTTCCCCACACACTGAAACCCCATCCACACACAGTGAAACACATTGCCCTCACACTGAATCTCATTCCCCACACACCAAAACCCTTCCCCACACACTGAAACCCATACCCACACACTGAAACCCTTCCCCACACACTGAAACCCATTAATCACATAGTGAAACCCTTCCCCACACACTGAAACCCTTCCCCACACAATTTAATCCTTCCCCACACAGTGAAACCCCTTCCCCACCCACTGAAACCCGTCCCCACACACTGAAACCATTCCCCACGCACTGAAACCACTTCCCCACACACTGAAAGCCCTTCCCCACACACTGAAACCCCTTCCACACACACTGAAACAACGTCCCCACACACTGAAACCCCTTCCCCACACACTGAAACCCCTTCCCCACACAGTGAATCCCCTTCCCCACACACTGAAACACCTTCCCCACACACTGAAACCCTTACCCCACACACTGAAACCATTCCCCACACACTGAAACCCCTTCCCCACACAGTGAAACCCCTTCCCCACACAGTGAAACCACTTCCACACACACTGAAACCCTTTCCCCACACACTGAAACCCCTTCCCCACACACTGAAACCCCATCCCCACACACTGATACATCTTCCCCACACACTGAAAACCCATCCCCACACAGTGACACCCCTACCCCACACACTGAAACGCCGTCCCCACACACTGAAACCCTTCCCCACACACTGAAACCCCTACCCTTCACACTGAAACCCCTTCCCCACACACTGAAACCCCGTCCCCACACAGTGAAACACATTCCCCTCACACTGAAACTCCTTCCCCACACACCGAAACACTTCCCCACACACTGAAACCCTGGGATGAAACCCAGGGGATGAGTAGACCTCCCCCTGTCTGTGTGTCACAGACTCAGGGGATGAGTAGACCGCCCCCTGTCTCTGTATCACAAACTGAGGGGATAAGTAGACCGCCCCCTCTCTCTGTATCACAGACTCAGGGGATATGTAGACCGCCCCCTGTCTCTGTCTCACAGACTCAGGGGATGAGTAGACCGCACCCTGACTCTGTATCACAAACTGAGGGGATGAGTAGACCGCCCCCTGTCTCTGTCTCACAGACTCAGGGGATGAGTAGACCGCACCCTGACTCTGTATCACAAACTGAGGGGATCAGTAGACCGCCCCCTGTCTCTGTATCACAGACTCAGGGGATGAGTAGACCGCCCCCTGTCTCTGTATCACAGACTCAGTGGATGAGTAGACCGCCCCCTGTCTCTGTATCACAGACTCAGGGGATCAGTAGACGGCCCCCTGTCTCTGTATCACAGACTCAGGGGATGAGTAGACCGCCCCCTGTCTCTGTATCACAGACTCAGGGGATGAGTGGACCGCCCCCTGTCTCTGGATCACAGAGCCCGGGTATGAGTAGACCGCCCCCTGTCTCTGTATCATCCACTCGGGGGATGAGTACACCGCTCCCTGTCTCTGTATCACAGACTCAGGGGATGAGTAGACTGCCCCCTGTCTCTGTATTACAGAGTCAGTGGATGAGTAGACCGCCCCCTGTCTCTGTATCACAAACTGAGGGGATGAGTATACTGCCCCCTTTCTCTGTATCACACACTAGGGGATGAGTAGACCGCCCCCTGTCTCTGTATCATCCACTCGGGGGATGAGTACACCGCTCCCTGTCTCTGTAACACAAACTGAGGGGATAAGCAGACCGCCCCCTGTCTCTGTATCACAGACTCAGTGGATGAGTAGACCGTCCCCTGTCTTTGAATCACACACTCAGTGGATGAGCAGACTGCCCCCTGTCTCTGTATCACAGACTCAGGGGATGAGTGGACCGCCCCCTGTCTCTGTCTCACAAATTTAGGGGATGAGTATACCGCCCCCTGTCTCTGTATCACAGACTCAGGGGATGAGTAGACCGTCCCCTGTCTTTGTATCACAGAATCAGGGGATGAGTAGACCGCCCCCTGTCTCTGTATCACATACTGAGGGGATGAGCAGACTGCCCCCTGTCTCTGTATCACAGACTCAGGGGATGAGTAGACAGCCCCCTGTCTCTGTAACACAAACTGAGGGGATAAGCAGACCGCCCCCTGTCTCTGTATCACAGACTCAGTGGATGAGTGGACCGTCCCCTGTCTTTGTTTCACACACTCAGTGGATGAGCAGACTGCCCCCTGTCTCTGTATCACAGACTCATGGGATGAGTAGACCGCCCCCTGTCTCTGTATCACATGCTGAGGGGATGAGCAGACTGCCCCCTGTCTCTGTATCACAGACTCAGGGGATGAGTGGACCGCCCCCTGTCTCTCTATCATTGATTCAGGGAATGAGTAGACCGCCCCCTGTCTCTGTATCAAAGACTCAGGGGATGAGTAGACCACCCCCTGTCTCTGTGTCACAAACTGAGGGGATAAGTAGACCGCCCCCTGTCCCTGTATCACATACTGAGGGGATAAGCAGACTGCCCCCTGTCTCTGTATCACAGACTCAGGGGATGGGTGGACCGCACCCTGTCTCTGTATCACATACTGAGGGGATGAGCAGACTGCCCCCTGTCTCTGCATCACAGACTCAGGGGATGAGTAGACCGCCCCCTGTCTCTGTATCACATACTGAGGGGATAAGCAGACCGCCCCCTGTCTCTGTATCACAGACTCAGGGGATGGGTATACCGCCCCCTGTCTCTGTAACACAAACTGAGGGGATAAGCAGACCGCCCCCTGTCTCTGTATCTCAGATTCAGGGGATGAGTAGACCACTGCCTGTCTCTGTATCACAGACTCAGGGGATGAGTGGACCACCCCATGTCTCAGTATCACAGAGCCCGGGGATGAGTAGAGCGCCCCCTGTCTCTGTATCACACACTCGGGGGTTTTGTAGACTGCCCCCTGTCTCTGTGTCACAGACTCAGGGGATGAGTAGACCGCCCCCTGTCTCTGAATCACAGACCCAGGGGATGAGCAAACTGCCCCTTGTCTCTTATCTCAGATTCAGGGGATGAGTAGACCATTCACTGTCACAGTGTCCGAGACTCAGGGGATGAGTAGACCGCCCCCTGTCACTGTATCACAGACTCAAGGGATGAGTAGACTGCTCCCTGTCTCTGCGTCAGTGATTTAGGGGATGAGTAGACCGCTGCCTGTCTCTGTATAACAGACTCATGGGATGAGAAGACAGCCCCCTGTCACTGTATCACAGACTCAGGGGATGAGTAGACCGCCCCATGTCTCTGCATCATAGACTCAGGGGATGAGTAGACTGCCCCCTGTCTCTGTGTCAGTGATTTAGGGGATGAGTAGACCGCTGCCTGTCTCTGTATAACAGACTCATGGGATGAGAAGACAGCCCCCTGTCTCTGTATCACAGACTCAGGGGATGAGTGGACCGCCCCCTGTCACTGTATCACAGACTCAGGGGATGAGTTGACCGCCCCATGTCTCTGTATCACAGACTCGGGGGATGAGTTGACCGCCTCCTGTCTCTGTATCACAGACTCAGTGTATGAGTGGACCGCCCCATGTCTCTGTATCACAGACTCGGGGGATGAGTTGACCGCCTCCTGTCTCTGTATCACAGACTCAGTGTATGAGTGGACCGCCCCATGTCTCTGTATCACAGACTCAGGGGATGAGTAGACCGTCCCCTGTCTTTGTATCACACACTCAGTGGATGAGCAGACAGCCCCCTGTCTCTGTTTCACAAATTTAGGGGATGAGTGGACCGCCCCCTGTCTCTGTATCACAAACTGAGGGGATGAGTAGACCGTCCCCTGTCTTTGTATCACACACTCAGTGGATGAGCAGACTGCCCCCTGTCTCTGCAACACAGACTCAGGGGATGAGTAGACCTCCCCCTGTGTCTGTATCACAAACTGAGGGGATAAGCAGACAGCCCCTTGTCTCTGTATCACAGACTCAGTGGATGAGCAGACCGTCCCCTGTCTTTGTATCACACACTCAGTGGATGAGCAGACTGCCCCCTGTCTCTGAATCACAGACTCAGGGGATGGGTATACCACCCCCTGTCTCTGTATCACAAACTGAGGGGATGAGTAGACCGTCCCCTGTCTCTGAAACACAGACTCAGGGGATGAGTGGACCGCCCCCTGTCACTGTATCACAGACTCAGGGGATGAGTAGACCGCCCCCTGTCTCTGTATCACAGACTCAGGGGATGAGTAGACCGCCCCATGTCTCTGCATCATAGACTCAGGGGATGAGTAGACTGCCCCCTGTCTCTGTGTCAGTGATTTAGGGGATGAGTAGACCGCTGCCTGTCTCTGTATAACAGACTCATGGGATGAGAAGACAGCCCCTGTCTCTGTATCACAGACTCAGGGGATGAGTGGACCGCCCCCTGTCACTGTATCACAGACTCAGGGGATGAGTTGACCGCCTCCTGTCTCTGTATCACAGACTCAGTGTATGAGTGGACCGCCCCATGTCTCTGCATCACAGACTCGGGGGATGAGTTGACCGCCTCCTGTCTCTGTATCACAGACTCAGTGTATGAGTGGACCGCCCCATGTCTCTGTATCACAGACTCAGGGGATGAGTCGACCACCCCCTGTCTCTGTATCACAAACTGAGTGGATAAGTAGACCGTCCCCTGTCTTTGTATCACACACTCAGTGGATGAGCAGACAGCCCCCTGTCTCTGTTTCACAAATTTAGGGGATGAGTGGACCGCCCCCTGTCTCTGTATCACAAACTGAGGGGATGAGTAGACCGTCCCCTGTCTTTGTATCACACACTCAGTGGATGAGCAGACTGCCCCCTGTCTCTGTATCAAAGACTCAGGGTATGAGTAGACCGCCCCCTATCTCTGTATCACAAACTGAGGGGATGAGCAGACTGCCCCCTGTCTCTGCAACACAGACTCAGGGGATGAGTAGACCTCCCCCTGTGTCTGTATCACAAACTGAGGGGATAAGCAGACAGCCCCTTGTCTCTGTATCACACACTCAGTGGATGAGCAGACTGCCCCCTGTCTCTGTATCACAGACTCAGGGGATGGGTATACCGCCCCCTGTCTCTGTATCACAAACTGAGGGGATGAGTAGACCGTCCCCTGTCTCTGAAACACAGACTCAGGGGATGAGGAGACCGCCCCCTGTCTCTGTATCACAGACTCAGGGGATGAGTAGACCGCCCCCTGTCTCTGTATCAAATACTGAGGGGATGAGTAGACCGCCCCATGTCTCTGTTTCACACTCTCGGGGGATGAGTAGACCGCCCACTGTCTGTGTATCACAGACTCGGGGGATGAGTAGACCGCCCCCTGACTCTGGATCATTGATTCAGGGAATGAGTAGACCGCCCCCTGTCTAGGCATCACAGACTCAGGGGATGAGTAGACCGCCCCCTGTCTCTGTATCACAGACTGAGGGGATGAGCAGACTGCCCCCTGTCTCTGTATCATTGACTCAGGGGATGAGTAGACCGCCCCCTGTCTCTGTATCACAGACTCAGGGAATGAGTAGAGCGCCCCCTGTCTCTGTATCGCACACTCAGCGATTGAGATAACCGCCCCCTTTCTCTGTATCACACTCTCAGGGGATGAGTGGACCGCCCCCTGTTTCTGTATCATAGACTCGGGGGATGTGTAGACCGCCCCCTGACTCTGTATCATTGATTCAGGGAATGAGTAGACCGCCCCCTGTCTCTGGATAACAGACTCAGGGGATGGGTAGACCGCCCCCTGTCTCTGTATCACAGAGTCAGTAGATGAGTAGACCGTCCCCTGTCTCTGTATCGCAGACTCAGTGGATGAGAAGACCGCCCCCTGTCTCTGCATCATAGACTCGGGGGATGAGTAGACTGCCCCCTGTCTCTGCATCATAGACTCGGGGGATGAGTAGACTGCCCCCTGTCTCTGTATCACAGACTCAGGGGATGAGTAGACCACCCCCTGTCTCTGTATCACAGACTCAGGGGATGAGTAGACCGCCTCCTTTCTCTGTATCACAGACTCAGTGTATGAATAGACCGCCCCCTGTCTCTGTGTCACACTCTCGGGGGATGAGTAGACCGCCCCCTGTCTCTGTATCATAGACTCGGGGGATGAGTAGACCGCCCCCTGACTCTGTATCATTGATTCAGGGAATGAGTAGACCGCCCCCTGTCTCTGGATAACAGACTCAGGGGATGGGTAGACCGCCCCCTGTCTCTGTATCACAGAGTCAGTGGATGAAAAGACCGTCACCTGTCTCTGTATCGCAGACTCAGTGGATGAGAAGACCGCCCCCTGTCTCTGTATCACATACAGAGGGGATGAGTAGACCGCCCCATGTCTCTGAATCACAGACTCAGGGGATGAGTAGAGCGCCCCCTGTCTCTGAATCACAGACTCAGGGGATGAGCAAACTGCTCCCTGTCTCTGTATCACAGACTCAGGGGATGAGTAGACCGTCCCCTGTCTTTGTATCACACACTCAGTGGATGAGCAGAGAGCCCCCAGTCTCTGTTTCACAAATTTAGGGGATGAGTGGACCGCCCCCTGCCTCTGTATCACAAACTGAGGGGATGAGTAGACCGTCCCCTGTCTTTGTATCACACACTCAGTGGATGAGCACACTGCCCCCTGTCTCTGTATCAAAGACTCAGGGTATGAGTAGACCGCCCCCTATCTCTGTATCACAAACTGAGGGGATGAGCAGACTGCCCCCTGTCTCTGCAACACAGACTCAGGGGATGAGTAGACCTCCCCCTGTGTCTGTATCACAAACTGAGGGGATAAGCAGACAGCCCCTTGTCTCTGTATCACAGACTCAGTGGATGAGCAGACTGCCCCCTGTCTCTGTATCACAGACTCAGGGGATGGGTATACCGCCCCCTGTCTCTGTATCACAAACTGAGGGGATGAGTAGACCGTCCCCTGTCTCTGAAACACAGACTCAGGGGATGAGGATACCGCCCCCTGTCTCTGTATCACAGACTCAGGGGATGAGTAGACCGCCCCCTGTCTCTGTATCAAATACTGAGGGGATGAGTAGACCGCCCCATGTCTCTGTTTCACACTCTCGGGGGATGAGTAGACCGCCCACTGTCTGTGTATCACAGACTCGGGGGATGAGTAGACCGCCCCCTGACTCTGGATCATTGATTCAGGGAATGAGTAGACCGCCCCCTGTCTAGGCATCACAGACTCAGGGGATGAGTAGACCGCCCCCTGTCTCTGTATCACAGACTGAGGGGATGAGCAGACTGCCCCCTGTCTCTGTATCATTGACACAGGGGATGAGTCGACCGCCCCCTGTCTCTGCATCACAGACTCAGGGAATGAGTAGAGCGCCCCCTGTCTCTGTATCGCACACTCAGCGATTGAGATAACCGCCCCCTTTCTCTGTATCACACTCTCAGGGGATGAGTGGACCGCCCCCTGTTTCTGTATCATAGACTCGGGGGATGAGTAGACCGCCCCCTGACTCTGTATCATTGATTCAGGGAATGAGTAGACCGCCCCCTGTCTCTGGATAACAGACTCAGGGGATGGGTAGACCGCCCCCTGTCTCTGTATCACAGAGTCAGTGGATGAGTAGACCGTCCCCTGTCTCTGTATCGCAGACTCAGTGGATGAGAAGACCGCCCCCTGTCTCTGCATCATAGACTCGGGGGATGAGTAGACTGCCCCCTGTCTCTGCATCATAGACTCGGGGGATGAGTAGACTGCCCCCTGTCTCTGTATCACAGACTCAGGGGATGAGTAGACCACCCCCTGTCTCTGTATCACAGACTCAGGGGATGAGTAGACCGCCCCCTGTCTCTGTATCACAGAGTCAGTGGATGAAAAGACCATCACCTGTCTCTGTATCGCAGACTCAGTGGATGAGAAGACCGCCCCCTGTCTCTGTATCACAGACTCAGGGGATGAGTAGACCGCCCCCTGTCTCTGTATCACAGAGTCAGTGGATGAAAAGACCGTCACCTGTCTCTGTATCGCAGACTCAGTGGATGAGAAGACCGCCCCCTGTCTCTGTATCACAGACTCAGTGGATGAGAAGACCGCCCCCTGTCTCTGTATCACAGACTCAGTGGATGAGTAGACCGCCCCCTGTCTATGGATCACAGACTCAGTGGATGAGTAGACCGCCCCCTGTCTCTGTATCACATACTGAGGGGATGAGCAGACTGCCCCCTGTCTCTCTATCATTGATTCAGGGAATGAGTAGACCGTCCCCTGTCTTTGTATCACACACTCAGTGGATGAGCAGACTGCCCCCTGTCTCTGTTTCACAAATTTAGGGGATGAGTGGACCGCCCCCTGTCTCTGTATCACAAACTGAGGGGATGAGTAGACCGTCCCCTGTCTTTGTATCACACACTCAGTGGATGAGCAGACTGCCCCCTGTCTCTGTATCAAAGACTCAGGGTATGAGTAGACCTCTCCCTGTGTCTGTATCACAAACTGATGGGATAAGCAGACAGCCCCCTGTCTCTGTATCACAGACTCAGTGGATGAGCAGACCGTCCCCTGTCTTTGTATCACACACTCAGTGGATGAGCAGACTGCCCCCTGTCTCTGTATCACAGACTCAGGGGATGAGTCGAACGCCCCCTGTCTCTGTATCACATACTGAGGGGATGAGCAGACTGACCCCTGTCTCTGTATCACAGACTCAGGGGATGAGTGGACCGCCCCCTGTTTCTGTATCATAGACTCGAGGGATGAGTAGACCGCCCCCTGACTCTGTATCATTGATTCAGGGAATGAGTAGACCGCCCCCTGTCTCTGGATAACAGACTCAGGGGATGGGTAGACCGCCCCCTGTCTCTGTATCACAGAGTCAGTGGATGAGTAGACCGTCCCCTGTCTCTGTATCGCAGACTCAGTGGATGAGAAGACCGCCCCCTGTCTCTGCATCATAGACTCGGGGGATGAGTAGACTGCCCCCTGTCTCTGCATCATAGACTCGGGGGATGAGTAGACTGCCCCCTGTCTCTGTATCACAGACTCAGGGGATGAGTAGACCACCCCCTGTCTCTGTATCACAGACTCAGGGGATGAGTAGACCGCCTCCTTTCTCTGTATCACAGACTCAGTGTATGAATAGACCGCCCCCTGTCTCTGTGTCACACTCTCGGGGGATGAGTAGACCGCCCCCTGTCTCTGTATCATAGACTCGGGGGATGAGTAGACCGCCCCCTGACTCTGTATCATTGATTCAGGGAATGAGTAGACCGCCCCCTGTCTCTGGATAACAGACTCAGGGGATGGGTAGACCGCCCCCTGTCTCTGTATCACAGAGTCAGTGGATGAAAAGACCGTCACCTGTCTCTGTATCGCAGACTCAGTGGATGAGAAGACCGCCCCCTGTCTCTGTATCACATACAGAGGGGATGAGTAGACCGCCCCATGTCTCTGTATCACACTCTCGGGGGATGAGTAGACCGGCCCCTGTCTCTGAATCACAGACTCAGGGGATGAGTAGACCGCCCCCTGTCTCTGAATCACAGACTCAGGGAATGAGTAGAGCGCCCCCTGTCTCTGTATCACACTCTCGGGGGATGAGTAGACCGCCCCCTGTCTCTGTATCACAGACACAGGGGATGAGCAAACTGCCCCTTGTCTCTGTATCTCAGTTTCAGGGGAGGAGTAGACCATTGCCTTTCTCTGTGTCACATACTCGGGGGATGAGTAGACCGCCCCCTGTCTATGGATCACAGACTCAGTGGATGAGTAGACCGCCCCCTGTCTATGGATCACAGACTCAGTGGATGAGTAGACCGCCCCCTGTCTATGGATCACAGACTCAGGGGATGAGTAGACCGCCCCCTGTCTCTTTTTCACAGACTCAGGGGATGAGTAGACCGCCCCCTGTCTATGGATCACAGACTCAGTGGATGAGTAGACTGCCCCCTGTCCCTGTATCACAGACTGAGGGGATGAGTAGACCGCCCCCTGTCTCTGTATCACATACTGAGGGGATGAGCAGACTGCCCCCTGTCTCTCTATCATTGATTCAGGGAATGAGTAGACCGTCCCCTGTCTTTGTATCACACACTCAGTGGATGAGCAGACTGCCCCCTGTCTCTGTTTCACAAATTTAGGGGATGAGTGGACCGCCCCCTGTCTCTGTATCACAAACTGAGGGGATGAGCAGACTGCCCCCTGTCTCTGCATCACAAACTCAGGGGATGAGTAGACCTCTCCCTGTGTCTGTATCACAAACTGATGGGATAAGCAGACAGCCCCCTGTCTCTGTATCACAGACTCAGTGGATGAGCAGACTGCCCCCTGTCTCTGTATCACAGACTCAGGGGATGAGTCGAACGCCCCCTGTCTCTGTATCACATACTGAGGGGATGAGCAGACTGACCCCTGTCTCTGTATCACAGACTCAGGGGATGGGTAGACCGCCCCCTGTCTCTGAAACACAGACTCAGGGGATGAGGAGACCGCCCCCTGTCTCTATATCACAAACTGAGGGGATGAGTAGACCGCCCCCTGACTCTGAAACACAGACTCAGGGGATGAGGAGACCGCCCCCTGTCTCTGTATCACAGACTCAGGGGATGAGTTGACCGCCCCCTGTCTCTGTATCACAGACTCAGGGGATGAGTGGACCGCCCCCTGTCTCTCTATCATTGATTCAGGGAATGAGTAGACCGCCCCCTGTCTCTGTATCAAAGACTCAGGGGATGAGTAGACCGCCCCCTGTCTCTGTATCACACACTGAGGGGATGAGCAGACTGCCCCCTGTCTCTGTTTCACAAATTTAGGGGATGAGTGGACCGCCCCCTGTCTCTGTATCACAAACTGAGGGGATGAGTAGACCGTCCCCTGTCTTTGTATCACACACTCAGTGGATGAGTAGACCGCCCCCTGTCTCTGTATCAAAGACTCAGGGTATGAGTAGACCGCCCCCTATCTCTGTATCACAAACTGAGGGGATGAGCAGACTGCCCCCTGTCTCTGCATCACAGACTCAGGGGATGAGTAGACCTCCCCCTGTGTCTGTATCACAAACTGATGGGATAAGCAGACAGCCCCCTGTCTCTGTATCACAGACTCAGTGGATGAGCAGACCGTCCCCTGTCTCTGTATCACAGACTCAGGGGATGAGTAGAACGCCCCCTGTCTCTGTATCACATACTGAGGGGATGAGCAGACTGCCCCCTGTCTCTGTATCACAGACTCAGGGGATGGGTATACCGCCCCCTGTCTCTTTATCACAAACTGAGGGGATGAGTAGACCGCCCCCTGTCTCTGAAACACAGACTCAGGGGATGAGCAGACTGCCCCCTGTCTCTGTATCACAGACTCAGGGGATGAGTAGACCGCCCCCTGTCTCTGTATCAAATACTGAGGGGATGAGTAGACCGCCCCATGTCTCTGTTTCACACTCTCGGGGGATGAGTAGACCGCCCACTGTCTGTGTATCACAGACTCGGGGGATGAGTAGACCGCCCCCTGACTCTGGATCATTGATTCAGGGAATGAGTAGACCGCCCCCTGTCTAGGCATCACAGACTCAGGGGATGAGTAGACCGCCCCCTGTCTCTGTATCACAGACTGAGGGGATGAGCAGACTGCCCCCTGTCTCTGTATCATTGACTCAGGGGATGAGTAGACCGCCCCCTGTCTCTGTATCACAGACTCAGTGGATGAGTAGACCGCCCCCTGTCTCTGCATCACAGACTCAGGGAATGAGTAGAGCGCCCCCTGTCTCTGTATCGCACACTCAGCGATTGAGATAACCGCCCCCTTTCTCTGTATCACACTCTCGGGGGATGAGTGGACCGCCCCCTGTTTCTGTATCATAGACTCGGGGGATGAGTCGACCGCCCCCTGACTCTGTATCATTGATTCAGGGAATGAGTAGACCGCCCCCTGTCTCTGGATAACAGACTCAGGGGATGGGTAGACCGACCCTGTCTCTGTATCACAGAGTCAGTGGATGAGTAGACCGTCCCCTGTCTCTGTATCGCAGACTCAGTGGATGAGAAGACCGCCCCCTGTCTCTGTATCACAGACTCAGGGGATGAGTAGACCGCCCCCTGTCTCTGTATCACATACTGAGGGGATGAGCAGACTGCCCCCTGTCTCTGTATCACAGACTAAGGGGAGGAGTAGACCGCCCCCTGTTTCTGTATCATTGATTCAGGGGATGAGTAGACTGCCCCCTGTATCTGTGTCACACTCTCGGGGGATGAGTAGACCGCCTCCTTTCTCTGTATCACAGACTCAGTGTATGAATAGACCGCCCCCTGTCTCTGTGTCACACTCTCGGGGGATGAGTAGACCGCCCCCTGTCTCTGCATCATAGACTTGGCGGATGAGTAGACCGCCCCCTGACTCTGTATCATTGATTCAGGGAATGAGTAGACCGCACCCTGTCTCTGGATAATAGACTCAGGGGATGGGTAGACCGCCCCCTGTCTCTGTATCACAGAGTCAGTGGATGAAAAGACCGTCACCTGTCTCTGTATCGCAGACTCAGTGGATGAGTAGACCGCCCCCTGTCTCTGTATCACAAACTGAGGGGATGAGTAGACCGCCCCATGTCTCTGTATCACACTCTCGGGGGATGAGTAGACCGCCCCCTGTCTCTGTATCACAGACTCAGGGGAGGAGTAGACCGCCCCCTGTCCCTGTATCACAGACTCAGGGGATGAGTACACCGCCCCCTGTTTCTGTATCATTGATTCAGGGGATGAGTAGACTGCCCCCTTTCTCTATGTCACAGAGTCAAGGGATGAGTAGACCGCCCCCTGTCTCTGTATCACAGACTCAGGGGATGAGTAGAGCGCCCCCTGTCTCTGAATCACAGACTCAGGGGATGAGTAGAGCGCCCCCTGTCTCTGAATCACAGACTCAGGGGATGAGTCGAACGCCCCCTGTCTCTGTATCACATACTGAGGGGATGAGCAGACTGACCCCTGTCTCTGTATCACAGACTCAGGGGATGAGTGGACCGCCCCCTGTTTCTGTATCATAGACTCGAGGGATGAGTAGACCGCCCCCTGACTCTGTATCATTGATTCAGGGAATGAGTAGACCGCCCCCTGTCTCTGGATAACAGACTCAGGGGATGGGTAGACCGCCCCCTGTCTCTGTATCACAGAGTCAGTGGATGAGTAGACCGTCCCCTGTCTCTGTATCGCAGACTCAGTGGATGAGAAGACCGCCCCCTGTCTCTGCATCATAGACTCGGGGGATGAGTAGACTGCCCCCTGTCTCTGCATCATAGACTCGGGGGATGAGTAGACTGCCCCCTGTCTCTGTATCACAGACTCAGGGGATGAGTAGACCGCCCCCTGTCTCTGTATCACAGACTCAGGGGATGAGTAGACCGCCTCCTTTCTCTGTATCACAGACTCAGTGTATGAATAGACCGCCCCCTGTCTCTGTGTCACACTCTCGGGGGATGAGTAGACCGCCCCCTGTCTCTGTATCATAGACTCGGGGGATGAGTAGACCGCCCCCTGACTCTGTATCATTGATTCAGGGAATGAGTAGACCGCCCCCTGTCTCTGGATAACAGACTCAGGGGATGGGTAGACCGCCCCCTGTCTCTGTATCACAGAGTCAGTGGATGAAAAGACCGTCACCTGTCTCTGTATCGCAGACTCAGTGGATGAGAAGACCGCCCCCTGTCTCTGTATCACATACAGAGGGGATGAGTAGACCGCCCCATGTCTCTGTATCACACTCTCGGGGGATGAGTAGACCGGCCCCTGTCTCTGAATCACAGACTCAGGGGATGAGTAGACCGCCCCCTGTCTCTGAATCACAGACTCAGGGGATGAGCAAACTGCTCCCTGTCTCTGTATCACAGACTCAGGGGATGAGTAGACCGCCCCCTGTCTCTGTATCACAGACACAGGGGATGAGCAAACTGCCCCTTGTCTCTGTATCTCAGTTTCAGGGGAGGAGTAGACCATTGCCTTTCTCTGTGTCACATACTCGGGGGATGAGTAGACCGCCCCCTGTCTATGGATCACAGACTCAGTGGATGAGTAGACCGCCCCCTGTCTATGGATCACAGACTCAGTGGATGAGTAGACCGCCCCCTGTCTATGGATCACAGACTCAGGGGATGAGTAGACCGCCCCCTGTCTCTTTTTCACAGACTCAGGGGATGAGTAGACCGCCCCCTGTCTATGGATCACAGACTCAGTGGATGAGTAGACTGCCCCCTGTCCCTGTATCACAGACTGAGGGGATGAGTAGACCGCCCCCTGTCTCTGTATCACATACTGAGGGGATGAGCAGACTGCCCCCTGTCTCTCTATCATTGATTCAGGGAATGAGTAGACCGTCCCCTGTCTTTGTATCACACACTCAGTGGATGAGCAGACTGCCCCCTGTCTCTGTTTCACAAATTTAGGGGATGAGTGGACCGCCCCCTGTCTCTGTATCACAAACTGAGGGGATGAGCAGACTGCCCCCTGTCTCTGCATCACAAACTCAGGGGATGAGTAGACCTCTCCCTGTGTCTGTATCACAAACTGATGGGATAAGCAGACAGCCCCCTGTCTCTGTATCACAGACTCAGTGGATGAGCAGACTGCCCCCTGTCTCTGTATCACAGACTCAGGGGATGAGTCGAACGCCCCCTGTCTCTGTATCACATACTGAGGGGATGAGCAGACTGACCCCTGTCTCTGTATCACAGACTCAGGGGATGGGTAGACCGCCCCCTGTCTCTGAAACACAGACTCAGGGGATGAGGAGACCGCCCCCTGTCTCTATATCACAAACTGAGGGGATGAGTAGACCGCCCCCTGTCTCTGAAACACAGACTCAGGGGATGAGGAGACCGCCCCCTGTCTCTGTATCACAGACTCAGGGGATGAGTTGACCGCCCCCTGTCTCTGTATCACAGACTCAGGGGATGAGTGGACCGCCCCCTGTCTCTCTATCATTGATTCAGGGAATGAGTAGACCGCCCCCTGTCTCTGTATCAAAGACTCAGGGGATGAGTAGACCGCCCCCTGTCTCTGTATCACACACTGAGGGGATGAGCAGACTGCCCCCTGTCTCTGTTTCACAAATTTAGGGGAAGAGTGGACCGCCCCCTGTCTCTGTCTCACAAACTGAGGGGATGAGTAGACCGTCCCCTGTCTTTGTATCACACACTCAGTGGATGAGTAGACCGCCCACTGTCTGTGTATCACAGACTCGGGGGATGAGTAGACCGCCCCCTGACTCTGGATCATTGATTCAGGGAATGAGTAGACCGCCCCCTGTCTAGGCATCACAGACTCAGGGGATGAGTAGACCGCCCCCTGTCTCTGTATCACAGACTGAGGGGATGAGCAGACTGCCCCCTATCTCTGTATCACAAACTGAGGGGATGAGCAGACTGCCCCCTGTCTCTGCATCACAGACTCAGGGGATGAGTAGACCTCCCCCTGTGTCTGTATCACAAACTGATGGGATAAGCAGACAGCCCCCTGTCTCTGTATCACAGACTCAGTGGATGAGCAGACCGTCCCCTGTCTCTGTATCACAGACTCAGGGGATGAGTAGAACGCCCCCTGTCTCTGTATCACATACTGAGGGGATGAGCAGACTGCCCCCTGTCTCTGTATCACAGACTCAGGGGATGGGTATACCGCCCCCTGTCTCTTTATCACAAACTGAGGGGATGAGTAGACCGCCCCCTGTCTCTGAAACACAGACTCAGGGGATGAGCAGACTGCCCCCTGTCTCTGTATCACAGACTCAGGGGATGAGTAGACCGCCCCCTGTCTCTGTATCAAATACTGAGGGGATGAGTAGACCGCCCCATGTCTCTGTTTCACACTCTCGGGGGATGAGTTGACCGCCCACTGTCTGTGTATCACAGACTCGGGGGATGAGTAGACCGCCCCCTGACTCTGGATCATTGATTCAGGGAATGAGTAGACCGCCCCCTGTCTAGGCATCACAGACTCAGGGGATGAGTAGACCGCCCCCTGTCTCTGTATCACAGACTGAGGGGATGAGCAGACTGCCCCCTGTCTCTGTATCATTGACTCAGGGGATGAGTAGACCGCCCCCTGTCTCTGTATCACAGACTCAGTGGATGAGTAGACCGCCCCCTGTCTCTGCATCACAGACTCAGGGAATGAGTAGAGCGCCCCCTGTCTCTGTATCGCACACTCAGCGATTGAGATAACCGCCCCCTTTCTCTGTATCACACTCTCGGGGGATGAGTGGACCGCCCCCTGTTTCTGTATCATAGACTCGGGGGATGAGTCGACCGCCCCCTGACTCTGTATCATTGATTCAGGGAATGAGTAGACCGCCCCCTGTCTCTGGATAACAGACTCAGGGGATGGGTAGACCGACCCTGTCTCTGTATCACAGAGTCAGTGGATGAGTAGATCGTCCCCTGTCTCTGTATCGCAGACTCAGTGGATGAGAAGACCGCCCCCTGTCTCTGTATCACAGACTCAGGGAATGAGTAGACCGCCCCCTGTCTCTGTATCACATACTGAGGGGATGAGCAGACTGCCCCCTGTCTCTGTATCACAGACTCAGGGGAGGAGTAGACCGCCCCCTGTTTCTGTATCATTGATTCAGGGGATGAGTAGACTGCCCCCTGTATCTGTGTCACACTCTCGGGGGATGAGTAGACCGCCTCCTTTCTCTGTATCACAGACTCAGTGTATGAATAGACCGCCCCCTGTCTCTGTGTCACACTCTCGGGGGATGAGTAGACCGCCCCCTGTCTCTGCATCATAGACTCGGGGGATGAGTAGACCGCCCCCTGACTCTGTATCATTGATTCAGGGAATGAGTAGACCGCCCCCTGTCTCTGGATAACAGACTCAGGGGATGGGTAGACCGCCCCCTGTCTCTGTATCACAGAGTCAGTGGATGAAAAGACCGTCACCTGTCTCTGTATCGCAGACTCAGTGGATGAGTAGACCGCCCCCTGTCTCTGTATCACAAACTGAGGGGATGAGTAGACCGCCCCATGTCTCTGTATCACACTCTCGGGGGATGAGTAGACCGCCCCCTGTCTCTGTATCACAGACTCAGGGGAGGAGTAGACCGCCCCCTGTCCCTGTATCACAGACTCAGGGGATGAGTACACCGCCCCCTGTTTCTGTATCATTGATTCAGGGGATGAGTAGACTGCCCCCTTTCTCTATGTCACAGACTCAGGGGATGAATCGACCGCCCCCTGTCTCTGTATCACAGACTCAGGGGATGAGTAGAGCGCCCCCTGTCTCTGAATCACAGACTCAGGGGATGAGTAGAGCGCCCCCTGTCTCTGAATCACAGACTCAGGGGATGAGTAGAGCGCCCCCTGTCTCTGCATCACAGACCCAGGGGATGAGCAAACTGCTCCCTGTCTCTGTATCACAGACTCAGGGGATGAGTAGACCGCCCCCTGTCTCTGAATCACAGACTCAGGGGATGAGTAGACCGCCCCCTGTCTCTGTATCACAAACTGAGGGGATATGTTGACCGCCCCCTGTCTCTGTCTCACAGACTCAGGGGATGAGTAGAGCGCCCCCTGTCTCTGTATCACAGACTCAGGGGATGAGTAGAGCGCCCCCTGTCTCTGTATCACAGACACTGGGGATGAGCAAACTGCCCCTTGTCTCTGTATCTCAGTTTCAGGGGAAGAGTAGACCATTGCCTTTCTCTGTCTCACATACTCGGGGGATGAGTAGACCGCCCCCTGTCTATGGATCACAGACTCAGGGGATGAGTAGACCGCCCCCTGTCTCTTTTTCACTGACTCAGGGGATGAGTAGACCGCCCCCTGTCTATGGATCACAGACTCAGTGGATGAGTAGACCGCCCCCTGTCCCTGTATCACAGACTGAGGGGATGAGTAGCCCGCCCCCTGTCTATGGATCACAGACTCAGTGGATGAGTAGACCGCCCCCTGTCTCTGTATCACATACTGAGGGGATGAGCAGACTGCCCCCTGTCTCTGTATCACAGACTCAGGGGATGAGTGGACCGCCCCCTGTCTCTCTATCATTGATTCAGGGAATGAGTAGACCGCCCCCTGTCTCTGTATCAAAGACTCAGGGGATGAGTAGACCGCCCCCTGTCTCTGTATCACACACTGAGGGGATAAGTAGACCGTCCCCTGTCTTTGTATCACACACTCAGTGGATGAGCAGACTGCCCCCTGTCTCTGTTTCACAAATTTAGGGGATGAGTGGACCGCCCCCTGTCTCTGTATCACAAACTGAGGGGATGAGCAGACTGCCCCCTGTCTCTGTATCACAGACTCAGGGGATGAGTGGACCGCCCGCTGTCTCTCTATCATTGATTCAGGGAATGAGTAGACCGCCCCCTGTCTCTGTATCAAAGACTCAGGGGATGAGTAGACCGCCCCCTGTTTCTGTATCACACACTGAGGGGATAAGTAGACCGTCCCCTGTCTTTGTATCACACACTCAGTGGTTGAGCAGACTGCCCCCTGTCTCTGTTTCACACTCTCGGGGGATGAGTAGACCGCCCCCTGTCTCTGTATCACAGACTCAGGGGAGGAGTAGACTGCCCCCTGTCTCTGTATCACATACTGAGGGGATGAGTAGACCGCCCCATGTCTCTGTATCACACTCTCGGGGGATGAGTGGACCGCCCCCTGTCCCTGTATCACAGACTCAGGGGATGAGTACACCGCCCCCTGTTTCTGTATCATTGATTCAGGGGATGAGTAGACTGCCCCCTTTCTCTATGTCACAGAGTCAAGGGATGAGTAGACCGCCCCCTGTCTCTGTGTCACAGACTCAGGGGATGAATCGACCGCCCCCTGTCTCTCTATCATTGATTCAGGGAATGAGTAGACCGCCCCCTGTCTCTGTATCAAAGACTCAGGGGATGAGTAGACCGCCCCCTGTCTCTGTATCACACACTGAGGGGATAAGTAGACCGTCCCCTGTCTTTGTATCACACACTCAGTGGATGAGCAGACTGCCCCCTGTCTCTGTTTCACACTCTCGGGAGATGAGTAGACCGCCCCCTGTCTCTGTATCACAGACTCAGGGGAGGAGTAGACCGCCCCCTGTCTCTGTATCACATACTGAGGGGATGAGTAGACCGCCCCATGTCTCTGTATCACACTCTCGGGGGATGAGTAGACCGCCCCCTGTCCCTGTATCACAGACTCAGGGGGTGAGTACACCGCCCCCTGTTTCTGTATCATTGATTCAGGGGATGACTAGACGGCCCCCTTTCTCTATGTCACAGACTCAAGGGATGAGTAGACCGCCCCCTGTCTCTGTGTCACAGCCTCAGGGGATGAATCGACCGCCCCCTGTCTCTGAATCACAGACTCAGGGGATGAGTAGAGCGCCCCCTGTCTCTGAATCACAGACTCATGGGATGAGTAGAGCGCCCCCTGTCTCTGAATCACAGACTCAGGGGATGAGTAGAGCGCCCCCTGTCTCTGAATCACAGACTCAGGGGATGAGCAGACCGCCCCCTGTCTCTGTATCACAAACTGAGGGGATAAGTAGAGCGCCCCCTGTCGCTTTATCACAGACACAGGGGATGAGCAAACTGCCCCTTGCCTCTGTATCTCAGTTTCAGGGGAGGAGTAGACCATTGCCTTTCTCTGTCTCACATACTCGGGGGATGAGTAATACGCCCCCTGTCTATGGATCACAGACTCAGTGGATGAGTAGACCGCCCCCTGTCAATGGATCACAGACTCAGGGGATGAGTAGACCGCCCCCTGTCTCTTTTTTACACAGACTCAGGGGATGAGTAGACCACCCCCTGGCTCTGTATCAAAGACTCAGGGGATGCGTAGACCGCACCCTGTCTCTGTATCACAGACTGGGATGAGTAGACCACCCCCTGTCTCTGTATCACAGACTCAGGGGATGAGTAGACCGCCCCCTGGCTCTGTATCAAAGACTCAGGGGATGCGTAGACCGCACCCTGTCTCTGTATCACAGACTGAGGGGATGAGTAGACCACCCTCTGTCTCTGTATCACAGACTCAGGGGATGAGTAGACCACCCCCTGTCTCTGTATCACAGACTCAGGGGATGAGTAGAGCGCCCCCTGTCTCTGAATCACAGACTCAGGGGATGACTAGAGCGCCCCCTGTCTCTGAATCACAGACTCAGGGGATGAGTAGAGCGCCCCCTGTCTCTGAATCACAGACTCAGGGGATGAGTAGAGCGCCCCCTGTCTCTGAATCACAGACTCAGGGGATGAGTAGACCGCCCCCTGTCTCTGTATCACAAACTGAGGGGATGAGCAAACTGCCCCTTGCCTCTGTATCTCAGTTTCAGGGGAGGAGTAGACCATTGCCTTTCTCTGTCTCACATACTCGGGGGATGAGTAGACCGCCCCCTGTCTATGGATCACAGACTCAGTGGATGAGTAGACCGCCCCCTGTCTATGGATCACAGACTCAGGGGATGAGTAGACCGCCCCCTGTCTCTTTTTTACACAGACTCAGGGGATGAGTAGACCGCCCCCTGTCTATGGATCACAGACTCAGTGGATGAGTAGACCGCCCCCTGGCTCTGTATCAAAGACTCAGGGGATGCGTAGACCGCACCCTGTCTCTGTATCACAGACTGAGGGGATGAGTAGACCACCCCCTGTCTCTATATCACAGACTCAGGGGATGAGTAGACCGCCCCCTGGCTCTGTATCAAAGACTCAGGGGATGAGTAGACCGCCCCCTGGCTCTGTATCACAGACTCAGGGGATGAGTAGACCGCCCCCTGGCTCTGTATCAAAGACTCAGGGGATGCGTAGACCGCACCCTGTCTCTGTATCACAGACTGAGGGGATGAGTAGACCACCCCCTGTCTCTGTATCACAGACTCAGGGGATGAGTAGACCGCCCCCTGGCTCTGTATCAAAGACTCAGGGGATGCGTAGACCGCACCCTGTCTCTGTATCACAGACTGAGGGGATGAGTAGACCACCCCCTGTCTCTGTATCACAGACTCAGGGGATGAGTAGACCGCCCCCTGTCTCTGTATCACAGACTCAGGGGATGAGAAGACCGCCCCCTGTCTATGGATCACAGACTCAGTGGATGAGTAGACCGCCCCCTGTCTCTGTATCACAGACTCAGGGGATGAGAAGACCGCCCCCTGTCTATGGATCACAGACTCAGTGGATGAGTCGACCGCCCCCTGTCTCTGTATCACAGACTCAGGGGATGAGTAGACCGCCCCCTGTCTCTGTATCACAGACTCAGGGGATGAGAAGACCGCCCCCTGTCTATGGATCACAGACTCAGTGGATGAGTAGACCGCCCCCTGTCTCTGTATCACAGACTCAGGGGATGAGGAAAACGCCCCCTGTCTCTGTATCAGACACTCGGGGATGAGGAGACCGCCGACTGTCCCTGTATCACAAACTGAGGGGTTAAGTAGACTGCCCCTTGTCTTTGTATCACACAAAGGGCGGCACAGTGGCGCAGTAGGGCGGCACAGTGGCGCAGTGGTTAGCACCGCAGCCTCACAGCTCCAGGGACCTGGGTTCGATTCTGGGTACTGCCTGTGCGGAGTTTGCAAGTTCTCCCTGTGTCTGCGTGGGTTTCCTCTGGGTGCTCCGGTTTCCTCCCACATGCCAAAAGACTTGCAGGTTGATAGGTTAATTGGCCATTATAAATTGTCACTAGTATAGGTAGATGGTAGGGAAATATATAGAGACAGTTGGGGATGTGACAGGAATATGGGATTAGTGTAGGATTTGTATAAAATGGGTGGTTAATGGTCGGCACAGACTCGGTGGGCCGAAGGGCCTGTTTCAGTGCTGTATCTCTAAAATCTAAAACTAAAAAACTAAAACTCAGTGGATGCGTTGACCGCCTCCTGTCGCTGTATCTCAGAATTTGGGGATGAGTAAACAGCCCCTTGTCTCTGCATCACAGACTGAGGGGATGAGTAGACCGCCCCCTGTCTCTGTATCATAGAGTCAGGGGATCCCTGTCTCTGCACCACAGACTCAGGTGATGAGTAGACCGCCCCCTGTCTCTGTATCATAGAGTCAGGGGATCCCTGTCTCTGCACCACAGACTCAGGTGATGAGTAGACCGCCCCCTGTCTCTGTATCATAGAGTCAGGGGATCCCTGTCTCTGCATCACAGACTCAGGGGATGAGGAGACCGCCTCCTGTCTCTGTATCACAGACTCAGGGGATGAGTAGACCGCCTCCTGTCTCTGTACCACAGACTCAGGTGATGAGTAGACCGCCCCCTGTCTCTGTATCATAGAGTCAGGGGATCCCTGTCTCTGCATCACAGACTCAGGGGATGAGGAGACCGCCCCCTGTCTCTGTATCATAGAGTCAGGGGATCCCTGTCTCTGCACCACAGACTCAGGTGATGAGTAGAACGCCCCCTGTCTCTGTATCATAGAGTCAGGGGATCCCTGTCTCTGCACCACAGACTCAGGTGATGAGTAGAACGCCCCCTGTCTCTGTATCATAGAGTCAGGGGATCCCTGTCTCTGCATCACAGACTCAGGGGATGAGGAGACCGCCTCCTGTCTCTGTATCATAGAGTCAGGGGATCCCTGTCTCTGCACCACAGACTCAGGTGATGAGTAGACCGCCCCCTGTCTCTGTATCATAGAGTCAGGGGATCCCTGTCTCTGCACCACAGACTCAGGTGATGAGTAGACCGCCCCCTGTCTCTGTATCATAGAGTCAGGGGATCCCTGTCTCTGCACCACAGACTCAGGTGATGAGTAGACCGCCCCCTGTCTCTGTATCATAGAGTCAGGGGATCCCTGTCTCTGCATCACAGACTCAGGGGATGAATAGACCGCCTCCTGTCTCTGTATCACAGACTCAGGGGATGAGTAGACCGCCTCCTGTCTCTGTACCACAGACTCAGGTGATGAGTAGACCGCCCCCTGTCTCTGTATCATAGAGTCAGGGGATCCCTGTCTCTGCATCACAGACTCAGGGGATGAGTAGACCGCCCCCTGTCTCTGTATCATAGAGTCAGGGGATCCCTGTCTCTGCACCACAGACTCAGGTGATGAGTAGACCGCCCCCTGTCTCTGTATCATAGAGTCAGGGGATCCCTGTCTCTGCATCACAGACTCAGGGGATGAGTACACCGCTCCCTGTCTCTTTATCATTGATTCAGGGAATGAGTAGACGGCCCCCTGTCTCTGTATCACAGACTCAGGGGATGAGTAGGCCCCCCCCCTGTCTCTGCATCACAGACTCAGGGGATGAGGAGACCGCCTCCTGTCTCTGTATCACAGACTCAGGGGATGAGTAGACCGCCTCCTGTCTCTGTACCACAGACTCAGGTGATGAGTAGACCGCCCCCTGTCTCTGTATCATAGAGTCAGGGGATCCCTGTCTCTGCATCACAGACTCAGGGGATGAGGAGACCGCCTCCTGTCTCTGTACCACAGACTCAGGTGATGAGTAGACCGCCCCCTGTCTCTGTGTCACAAATTTAGGGAATGAGTAGACCGCTCCCTGTCTCTGTATCACACACTCAGGGGATGAGTAGACTGCCCCCTTTCTCTGTATCACACACTCGGGGGATGAGTAGACCGCCCCCTTTCTCTGTATCTCAGAGTCAGTGGATGAGAAGACCGCCCCCTGTCTCTGTATCTCAGAGTCAGTGGATGAGAAGACCGCCCCCTGTCTCTGTATCTCAGAGTCAGTGGATGAGAAGACCGCCCCCTGTCTCTGTATCTCAGAGTCAGTGGATGAGTGAACTGCCCCTTGTCTCTGTGCCACAGAGTCAGCGGATGAGTTGACCGCCTCCTGCCTCTGTATCACAGACTCATGGAATGAGTGGACCGCCCCCTGTCTTTGTATCACAGACTCAGTGGATGAGCAGACCGTCCCCTGTCTCTGCATCACAGACTCAGGGGATGAGCAGACAGCCCCCTGTCTCTGTATCACAGAATCAGTGGATGAGTAGACCGCCCCCTGTCTCTGTATCTCAGAGTCAGTGGATGAGAAGACCGCCCCCTGTCTCTGTATCTCAGAGTCAGTGGATGAGTAAACTGCCCCTTGTCTCTGTACCACTGACTCAGGGGATGAGTAGTCCGCCCCCTGTCTTTGTATCACCGACTCAGGGGATGAGTAGACCGCCCCCTGTCTTTGTATCACACATTCAGAGGATGAGTAGGCCCCCCCTCTGTCTCTGGATCACAGACTCAGGGGATGAGTACACCGCTCCCTGTCTCTTTATCATTGATTCAGGGAATGAGTAGACGGCCCCCTGTCTCTGTATCACAGACTCAGGGGATGAGTAGGCCCCCCCCCTGTCTCTGTATCACAGACCCAGGGGATGAGTAAGTTGCCCCTTGTTGTGTATCTCAGACTCAGGCGATGATTAAACTGCCCCTTGTCTCTGTATCACAGACTCAGGGAATGAGTAGACCGCCCCCTGTCTCTGCAAAACAGACTCAGGTGATGAGTAGACCGCCCCCTGTCCCCATCCCGCGCACTCAGGGGATGGTTCGAGCGCCCCCTGTCTCTGTATCACACACTCACGGGATGAGTAGACCGCCCCCTGTCTCTGTATCATTGATTCAGGGGATGAGTAGACGGCCCCCTGTCTCTGTGTCACAGACTCAGGGGATGAGTAGACCCCCCCCTGTCTCTGTATCACAGACTCAGGGGATGAGGAGACCGCCCCCTTCCTCTGTATCACAGACCCAGGGGATGAGTAAACTGCCCCTTTTCTCTGTATCTCAGACTCAGGGGATGAGTAGATTGCCCCCTTTCTCTGTATCACAGACTCAGGAGATCTGTAGACCACCCCCTGTCTTTGTATCACAGACTCAGGGGATGATTAGACAGCCCCCTTTCTCTGTATCACAGCCACAAGGGATGAGCAGACCGACTCCTGTTTCTGTATCTCAGACTCAGGGGTTGTGTAGACCGCCCCCTGTCTCTCTATTTTCGACACTGGGGAAGAGTAGACCGCCCCCTGTCTCTGTATCATCGACTCAGGGGGCGAGTAGACCGCCCCCTGTCTCTGCATCACAGACTCTTTGGATGAGTAGACCGCCCCCTGTCTCTGTATCACAGACTCTTTGGATGAGAAGACCGACCCCTGTCTCTGCATCATAGACTCAGGGGATGAGTAGACCGCCTCCTGTCACTGTTTCAAAGACTCAGGGGATGAGTTGATCGCCCCCTGTCTCTGTATCACAGACTCAGCGGATGAGAAGACCGCCCCCTGTCTCTGTATCACAGACTCAAGGGATGAGTAGACCGCACCCTGTTTCTGTATCACAGACTCAGTGGATGAGTAGACCGTCCCCTGTCTCTGTATCACAGACTCAGTGGATGAGAAGACCGCCCCCTGTCTCTGCATCTCAGAGTCAGTGGATGAGCAGACCGCCCCCTGTTTCTGTCTCACTGACTCAGTGGATGAGTAGACCGCCCTACTGTCTCTGTATCACAGACTCAGTGGATGAGAAGACCGCCCCCTGTCTCTGTATCACAGACTCAGGGGATGAGTAGACCGTCCCCTGTCTCTGTATCACAGACTCAGTGGATGAGAAGACCGCCTCCTGTCTCTGTCTCACTGACTCAGTGGATGAGTAGACCGTCCCCTGTCTCTGTATCACAGACTCAGTGGATGAGAAGACCGCCTCCTGTCTCTGTATCACAGACTCAGTGGATGAGAAGACCGCCCCCTGTCTCTGTATCACAGACTCAGTGGATGAGTAGACCGTCCCCTGTCTCTGTATCACAGACTCAGTGGATGAGAAGACCGCCCCCTGTCTCTGTATCACAGACTCAGGGGATGAGTAGACCGTCCCCTGTCTCTGTATCACAGACTCAGTGGATGAGAAGACCGCCCCCTGTCTCTGTATCACAGACTCAGGGGATGAGAAGACCGCCCCCTGTCTCTGTATCACAGACTCAGTGGATGAGCAGACCGCCCCCTGTTTCTGTCTCACTGACTCAGTGGATGAGTAGACCGCCCTACTGTCTCTGTATCACAGACTCAGTGGATGAGTAGACCGTCCCCTGTCTCTGTATCACAGACTCAGTGGATGAGAAGACCGCCCCCTGTCTCTGTATCACAGACTCAGGGGATGAGTAGACCGTCCCCTGTCTCTGTATCACAGACTCAGTGGATGAGAAGACCGCCCCCTGTCTCTGTATCACAGACTCAGGGGATGAGTAGACCGCCCCCTGTCTCTGTATCACAGACTCAGTGGATGAGAAGACCGCCCCCTGTCTCTGTATCACAGACTCAGGGGAAGAGTAAAACGCCCCCTGTCTCTGTATCATCTACTCAGGGGAAGAAGAGACTGCCCCCTGTCTTTGTATCACAGATTCAAGGGATGAGTTGACCGCCTCCTGCCACTGTATCACAGACTCAGGATATGAGTAGACGGCCCCCTGTCTCTGTATCACAGACTCAGGGGATGAGTAGGCGCCCCCCCTGTCTCTGCATCACAGACCCAGGGGATGAGTAAGTTGCCCCTTGTTGTGTATCTCAGACTCAGGGGATGAGTAGACTGCCCCCTGTCTCTGTATCACAGACTCAGGGGATGAGTAGACCGCCCCCTGTCTCTGTATCATTGATTCAGAGGATGAGTAGACCGCCCCCTGCCTATGTGTCACAGACTCAGGCGATGATTAAACTGCCCCTTGTCTCTGTATCACAGACCCAGGGAATGAGTAGACCGCCCGCTGTCTCTGCAAAACAGACTCAGGTTATGAGTAGACCGCCTCCTGTCTCTATATCAGAGACTCAGGGTATGAGTAGTCCGCCCCCTGTCCCCATCCCGCACACTCGGGGGATGGTTCGAGCGCCCCCTGTCTCTGTATCACACACTCACGGGATGAGTAGACCGCCCCCTGTCTCTGTATCATTGATTCAGGGGATGAGTAGACGGCCCCCTGTCTCTGTGTCACAGACTCAGGGGATGAGTTGACCGCCCCCTTCCTCTGTATCACAGACCCAGGGGATGAGTAAACTGCCCCTTTTCTCTGTATCTCAGACTCAGGGGATGAGTAGATTGCCCCCTTTCTCTGTGTCACAGACTCAGGAGATAAGTAGACCACCCCCTGTCGCTGTATCACAGACTCGGGATGATTAGACAGACCCCTTTCTCTGTATCACAGCCACAAGGGATGAGCAGACCGACCCCTGTTTCTGTATCTCAGACTCAGGGGTTGTGTAGACCGCCCCCTGTCTCTCTATTATAGACACAGCGGAAGAGTAGACCGCCCCCTGTCTCTGTATCATCGACTCAGGGGGCGAGTAGACCGCCCCCTGTCTCTGCATCACAGACTCTTTGGATGAGTAGACCGCCCCCTGTCTCTGTATCACAGACTCTTTGGATGAGAAGACCGACCCCTGTCTCTGCATCATAGACTCAGGGGATGAGTAGACCGCCTCCTGTCACTGTTTCAAAGACTCAGGGGATGAGTTGATCGCCCCCTGTCTCTGTATCACAGACTCAGCGGATGAGAAGACCGCCCCCTGTCTCTGTATCACAGACTCAGTGGATGAGCAGACCGCACCCTGTTTCTGTATCACAGACTCAGTGGATGAGTAGACCGCCCTACTGTCTCTGTCTCACGGACTCAGTGGATGAGTAGACCGTTCCCTGTCTCTGTATCACAGACTCAGTGGATGAGTAGAGCGCCCCCTGTCTCTGTATCACAGACTCAGGGGATGAAAAGACCGCCTCCTGTCTCTGTATCACTGAGTCAGTGGATGAGAAGACCGCCCCCTGTCTCTGCATCTCAGAGTCAGTGGATGAGCAGACCGCCCCCTGTTTCTGTCTCACTGACTCAGTGGATGAGTAGACCGCCCTACTGTCTCTGTATCACAGACTCAGTGGATGAGTAGACCGTCCCCTGTCTCTGTATCACAGACTCAGTGGATGAGAAGACCGCCCCCTGTCTCTGTATCACAGACTCAGGGGAAGAGTAAAACGCCCCCTGTCTCTGTATCATCTACTCAGGGGAAGAAGAGACTGCCCCCTGTCTTTGTATCACAGATTCAAGGGATGAGTTGACCGCCTCCTGCCACTGTATCACAGACTCAGGATATGAGTAGACGGCCCCCTGTCTCTGTATCACAGACTCAGGGGATGAGTAGGCGCCCCCCCTGTCTCTGCATCACAGACCCAGGGGATGAGTAAGTTGCCCCTTGTTGTGTATCTCAGACTCAGGGGATGAGTAGACTGCCCCCTGTCTCTGTATCACAGACTCAGGGGATGAGTAGACCGCCCCCTGTCTCTGTATCATTGATTCAGAGGATGAGTAGACCGCCCCCTGCCTATGTGTCACAGACTCAGGCGATGATTAAACTGCCCCTTGTCTCTGTATCACAGACCCAGGGAATGAGTAGACCGCCCGCTGTCTCTGCAAAACAGACTCAGGTTATGAGTAGACCGCCTCCTGTCTCTATATCAGAGACTCAGGGTATGAGTAGTCCGCCCCCTGTCCCCATCCCGCACACTCGGGGGATGGTTCGAGCGCCCCCTGTCTCTGTATCACACACTCACGGGATGAGTAGACCGCCCCCTGTCTCTGTATCATTGATTCAGGGGATGAGTAGACGGCCCCCTGTCTCTGTGTCACAGACTCAGGGGATGAGTTGACCGCCCCCTTCCTCTGTATCACAGACCCAGGGGATGAGTAAACTGCCCCTTTTCTCTGTATCTCAGACTCAGGGGATGAGTAGATTGCCCCCTTTCTCTGTGTCACAGACTCAGGAGATAAGTAGACCACCCCCTGTCGCTGTATCACAGACTCGGGATGATTAGACAGACCCCTTTCTCTGTATCACAGCCACAAGGGATGAGCAGACCGACCCCTGTTTCTGTATCTCAGACTCAGGGGTTGTGTAGACCGCCCCCTGTCTCTCTATTATAGACACAGCGGAAGAGTAGACCGCCCCCTGTCTCTGTATCATCGACTCAGGGGGCGAGTAGACCGCCCCCTGTCTCTGCATCACAGACTCTTTGGATGAGTAGACCGCCCCCTGTCTCTGTATCACAGACTCTTTGGATGAGAAGACCGACCCCTGTCTCTGCATCATAGACTCAGGGGATGAGTAGACCGCCTCCTGTCACTGTTTCAAAGACTCAGGGGATGAGTTGATCGCCCCCTGTCTCTGTATCACAGACTCAGCGGATGAGAAGACCGCCCCCTGTCTCTGTATCACAGACTCAGTGGATGAGCAGACCGCACCCTGTTTCTGTATCACAGACTCAGTGGATGAGTAGACCGCCCTACTGTCTCTGTCTCACGGACTCAGTGGATGAGTAGACCGTTCCCTGTCTCTGTATCACAGACTCAGTGGATGAGTAGAGCGCCCCCTGTCTCTGTATCACAGACTCAGGGGATGAAAAGACCGCCTCCTGTCTCTGTATCACTGAGTCAGTGGATGAGAAGACCGCCCCCTGTCTCTGCATCTCAGAGTCAGTGGATGAGCAGACCGCCCCCTGTTTCTGTCTCACTGACTCAGTGGATGAGTAGACCGCCCTACTGTCTCTGTATCACAGACTCAGTGGATGAGTAGACCGTCCCCTGTCTCTGTATCACAGACTCAGTGGATGAGAAGACCGCCCCCTGTCTCTGTATCACAGACTCAGTGGATGAGAAGACCGCCTCCTGTCTCTGTCTCACTGACTCAGTGGATGAGTAGACCGTCCCCTGTCTCTGTATCACAGACTCAGTGGATGAGAAGACCGCCCCCTGTCTCTGTATCACAGACTCAGTGGATGAGTAGACCGTCCCCTGTCTCTGTATCACAGACTCAGTGGATGAGAAGACCGCCCCCTGTCTCTGTATCACAGACTCAGGGGATGAGTAGACCGTCCCCTGTCTCTGTATCACAGACTCAGTGGATGAGCAGACCGCCCCCTGTTTCTGTCTCACTGACTCAGTGGATGAGTAGACCGCCCTACTGTCTCTGTATCACAGACTCAGTGGATGAGTAGACCGTCCCCTGTCTCTGTATCACAGACTCAGTGGATGAGAAGACCGCCCCCTGTCTCTGTATCACAGACTCAGGGGAAGAGTAAAACGCCCCCTGTCTCTGTATCATCTACTCAGGGGAAGAAGAGACTGCCCCCTGTCTTTGTATCACAGATTCAAGGGATGAGTTGACCGCCTCCTGCCACTGTATCACAGACTCAGGATATGAGTAGACGGCCCCCTGTCTCTGTATCACAGACTCAGGGGATGAGTAGGCGCCCCCCCTGTCTCTGCATCACAGACCCAGGGGATGAGTAAGTTGCCCCTTGTTGTGTATCTCAGACTCAGGGGATGAGTAGACTGCCCCCTGTCTCTGTATCACAGACTCAGGGGATGAGTAGACCGCCCCCTGTCTCTGTATCATTGATTCAGAGGATGAGTAGACCGCCCCCTGCCTATGTGTCACAGACTCAGGCGATGATTAAACTGCCCCTTGTCTCTGTATCACAGACCCAGGGAATGAGTAGACCGCCCGCTGTCTCTGCAAAACAGACTCAGGTTATGAGTAGACCGCCTCCTGTCTCTATATCAGAGACTCAGGGTATGAGTAGTCCGCCCCCTGTCCCCATCCCGCACACTCGGGGGATGGTTCGAGCGCCCCCTGTCTCTGTATCACACACTCACGGGATGAGTAGACCGCCCCCTGTCTCTGTATCATTGATTCAGGGGATGAGTAGACGGCCCCCTGTCTCTGTGTCACAGACTCAGGGGATGAGTTGACCGCCCCCTTCCTCTGTATCACAGACCCAGGGGATGAGTAAACTGCCCCTTTTCTCTGTATCTCAGACTCAGGGGATGAGTAGATTGCCCCCTTTCTCTGTGTCACAGACTCAGGAGATAAGTAGACCACCCCCTGTCGCTGTATCACAGACTCGGGATGATTAGACAGCCCCCTTTCTCTGTATCACAGCCACAAGGGATGAGCAGACCGACCCCTGTTTCTGTATCTCAGACTCAGGGGTTGTGTAGACCGCCCCCTGTCTCTCTATTATAGACACAGCGGAAGAGTAGACCGCCCCCTGTCTCTGTATCATCGACTCAGGGGGCGAGTAGAGCGCCTCCTGTCTCTCTATCATGATCTCAGGGGATGAGTAGTGCCACCCCTGTCACTGTATCATAGACTCAGGGGATGAGTAGACTGAGTCCTGTTTCTGTATCACATACTCAAGGGATGAGTAGACCGTCCCCTATCTCTGAATCACAGACTCAGTGGATGAGAAGACCGACCCCTGTCTCTGCATCAAAGACTCAGGGGATGAGTAGACGGCCCCCTGTCTCTGTATCACAGACTCTTTGGATGAGTAGACCGCCCCCTGTCTCTGTGTCACAGACTCTTTGGATGAGAAGACCGACCCCTGTCTCTGCATCAAAGACTCAGGGGATGAGTAGACGGCCCCCTATCGCTGTATCATAGACTCAGGGGATGAGTAGACCGCCGCCTGTCTCTGTATCACTGAGTCAGTGGATGAGAAGACCGCCCCCTGTCTCTGTATCACAGACTCAGCGGATGAGAAGACCGCCCCCTGTCTCTGTATCTCAGAGTCAGTGGATGAGTTGACCGCCCCCTGTCTCTGTATCACAGACTCAGTGGATGAGAAGACCGCCTCCTGTCTCTGTATCTCAGAGTCAGTGGATGAGAAGACCGCCCCCTGTTTCTGTCTCACTGACTCAGTGGATGAGTAGACCGCCCCCTGTCTCTGTATCACAGACTCAGGGGATGAGTAGACCGTCCCCTGTCTCTGTATCACAGACTCAGCGGATGAGAAGACCGCCCCCTGTCTCTGTATCTCAGAGTCAGTGGATGAGTTGACCGCCTCCTGCCTCTGGATCACAGACTCATGGGATGAGTAGACCACCCTCTGTCTTTGTATCACAGACTCAGTGGATGAGTAGACCGTCCCCTGTCTCTGCATCACAGACTCAGGGGATGAGCAGACAGCCCCCTGTCTCTGTATCACAGAATCAGTGGATGAGTAGACCGCCCCCTGTCTCTGTATCTCAGAGTCAGTGGATGAGGAGACCGCCCCCTGTCTCTGTTTCTCAGAGTCAGTGGATGAGCAGACTGCCCCCTGTCTCTGCATCACAGAGTCAGTGGATGAGCAGACCGCCCCCTGTCTCTGTATCACAGACTCAGGGGATGAGTCAACTGCCCCTTGTCTCTGCACCACAGACTCAGGTGTTGAGTGGACCGCCCCCTGTCTCTGCATCACAACTTTAGGGGATGAGGAGACCGCCCCCTGTCTTTGTATCACAGATTCAGGGGATGAGTTGACCGCCCCCTGTCTCTGTATCTCAGACTCAGGGGAAGAGTAAAACGCCCCCTGTCTCTGTATCATCTACTCAGGGGAAGAAGAGACTGCCCCCTGTCTTTGTATCACAGATTCAGGGGATGAGTTGACCGCCTCCTGCCACTGTATCACAGACTCAGGGGATGAGTAGGCCCCCCCCATGTCTCTGTATCACAGACCCAGGGGATGAGTAAATTGCCCCTTGTTGTGTATCTCAGACTCAGGGGATGAGTAGACTGCCCCCTGTCTCTGTATCACAGTCCCAGGGGATGGGTAGACCGCCCCCTGTCTCTGTATCATTGATTCAGGGGATGAGTAGACCACCCCCTGCCTATGTGTCACAGACTCAGGCGATGATTAAACTGCCCCTTGTCTCTCTATCTTGGACACAGGGGAAGAGTGGAGCGCCTCCTGTCTCTCTAACATGGTCTCAGGGGATGAGTAGAGCCCCCCCTGTCACTGTGTCATCGACTCAGGGGATGAGTAGACCGCCCCCTGTCTCTGTATCACAGACTCAAGGGATGAGTAGACCGCCCCCTTCCTCTGTATCACAGACACAGGGGATGAGTAAACTGCCCCTTGTCTCTGTATCACAGACTCAGGGAATGAGTATACCGCCCCCTGTCTCTTTATCACACACTCGGGGGATGAGTAGACCGCACATTTTCTCTGAATGACAGACTCAGGGGATGAGTAGACGTCCCCCTGTCTCTGTGTAACAAACTCGGGATGAGTAGACCACCCCCTTCCTCTGTATCACTGACCCAGGGGATGAGAAAACTGCCCCTTGTCTCTGTTTCTCAGACTCAGTGGATGAGTAGACCACCCCCTTTCTCTGTATCTCAGAATTAGGGGATGAGTAGACCGCCTCCTGTCTCTATATCAGAGACTCAGGGTATGAGTAGACCGCCCCCTGTCCCCGTCTTGCACACTCGGGGGATGGTTAGAGCGCCTCCTGTCTCTGTATCACAGACTCAGGGGATGAGTAGACCAACCCCTGTCTCTGTATCACAGACTCGGCGGATGAGTAGACAGCCCCCTTTCTCTTTATCACAGACTCAGGGAATGAGTAGACCGCCCCCTGTCTCTTTATCACACAACCGGGGGATGAGTAGACCGGCCATGTCTCTGTATCACAGACTCAGGTGATGAGTGGACCGCACACTTTCTCTGTATGACAGACTCAGGGGATAAGGAGACCACCCCCTGTCTCTGTATCACAGACTCAGTGGATGAGAAGACCGGCCCCTGTCTCTGTATCAAAGACTCAGGGGTTGAGTAGACTGCCCCCCGTCTCTGTATCACAGACTCAGTGGATGAGAAGACCGGCCCCTGTCTCTGTCTCAAAAACTCAGGGGATGAGTAGACCGCCCCCTGTCTCTGTCTCACAGACTCAGGGGATGAGTAGACCACCACCTGCCTCTGTATCACAGACTCAAGGGATGAGTAGACTGCCCCCTGTCTCTGCATCACAGACACAGTGAATGAGTAGACCGCCGCCTGTCTCTGTCTCACAGACTCAGTGGATGAGAAGATCGACCCCTGTCTCTGTATCACAGACTCAAGGGATGAGTAGACCGCCCCCTGTCTCTGTCTCACAGACACAGTGAATGAGTAGACCGCCCCCTGCCTATGGATCACAGACTCAGGGGATGAGTAGACCGCCCCCTGTCTCTGTATCATAGACTCAGGGGATGAGTAGACCGCCCCCTGTCTCTGTATCACAGACTCAGTGGATGAGAAGACTGGCACCTGTCTCTGTATCATAGACTCAGGGGATGAGTAGACCGCCCCCTGTCTCTGTATCACAGAGTCAGTGGATGAGTAGACCGCCCCCTGTTTCGGTATCACATATTCAGGGGATGAGTAGAGCGCCCCCTGTCTCTGCATCACAGACTCAGTGGATCAGAAGACCGCCCCCTGTCTCTGCATCACAGAGTCAGTGGATGAGCAGACTGCCCCCTGTCTCTGCATCACAGAGTCAGGAGATGAGTAGACCGCACCCTGTCTCTACATCACAGACTCAGGGGATGAGTAGAGCACCCCCTGTCTCTGTATCACAGACTCAGGTGATGAGTAGACCGCACACTTTCTCTGTATGACAGACTCAGGGGATGAGTAGACTCCCCCCTGTCTCTGTATCACAGACCCAGGGGATGAGCAAACTGCCCCTTATCTCTGTATCACAGACTCAGTGGATGAGTAGACCGTCCCCTTTCTCTGTATCACAGACTCAGTGGATGAGAAGACCGGCCCCTGTCTCTGTATAAAAGACTCAGGGGATGAGTAGACCGCCCCCTGTCTCTGTATCACAGACTCAGGGGTGAGTAGACCGCCCGCTGTCTCTCTATCATAGACTCAGGGGATGAGTCGAGCGCCCCCTGTCTCTCTATCATGCACTCAGGGGATGAGTAGACCGCCTCCTCTCTCTGTATCACAGACTCATGGGATGAGTAGACCGCCCCCTGACTCTGTATCATAGACTCAGGGGATGAGTTGACCGCCTCCTGTCTCTGGATCACAGATTCAAGGGATGAGTAGACCGCCCCCTGTCTCTGTATCACAGACTCAGTGAATGAGTAGACCGCCCCCTGTCTCTGTCTCACAGACTCAATGGATGAGAAGACCGCCCCCTGTCTCTGTATCACAGACTAAGTGGATGAGTAGACCGCCCCCTGTTTCGGTATCACATATTCAGGGGATGAGTAGAGCGCCCCCTGTCTCTGCATCACAGACTCAGTGGATCAGATGACCGCCCCCTGTCTCTGCATCACAGAGTCAGTGGATGAGCAGACTGCCCCCTGTCTCTGCATCACAGACTCAGGGGATGAGTAGAGCGCCCCCTGTCTCTGTATCACAGACTCAGGTGATGAGTAGACCGCATACTTTCTCTGTATGACAGACTCAGGGGATGAGTAGACTCCCCCCTGTCTCTGTATCACAGACCCAGGGGATGAGCAAACTGCCCCTTATCTCTGTATCACAGACTCAGTGGATGAGTAGACCGTCCCCTTTCTCTGTATCACAGACTCAGTGGATGAGAAGACCGGCCCCTGTCTCTGTATAAAAGACTCAGGGGATGAGTAGACCGCCCCCTGTCTCTGTATCACAGACTCAGGGGTGAGCAGACCGCCCGCTGTCTCTCTATCACAGACTCATGGGATGAGTAGACCGCCCCCTGACTCTGTATCATAGACTCAGGGGATGAGTTGACCGCCTCCTGTCTCTGTATCACAGATTCAAGGGATGAGTAGACCGCCCCCTGTCTCTGTATCACAGACTCAGTGAATGAGTAGACCGCCCCCTGTCTCTGTCTCACAGACTCAATGGATGAGAAGACCGCCCCCTGTCTCTGTATCACAGACTCAGTGGATGAGTAGAATGCCCCCTGTTTCGGTATCACATATTCAGGGGATGAGTAGAGCGCCCCCTGTCTCTGCACCACAGACTCAGTGGATGAGAAGACCGCCCCCTGCCTCTGTATCACAGACTCAGTGGATGAGTAGACCGCCCCCTGTTTCGGTATCACATATTCAGGGGATGAGAAGACCTCCCCCTGTCTCTGTGTCACAGACTCAGGTGATGAGTAGACCGCACACTTTCTCTGTATGACAGACTCAGGGGATGAGTAGACCGCTGCCTGTCTCTGTATCACAGACTCAGGGGATGAGTAGACCGCCCGCTGTCTCTCTATCATAGACTCAGGGGATGAGTCGAGCGCCCCCTGTCTCTGTATCACAGACAAGTTGATGAGAAGACCGGCCCCTGTCTCTGTATCAAAGACTCAGGGGATGAGTAGACCGCCCCCTGTCTCAGTCTCACAGACTCAGGGGATGAGTAGACCACCACCTGTCTCTGCATCACAGACTCAGGGAATGAGTAGACCGCCCCCTGTCTCTGTATCAAAGACACAGAGGATGAGTAGACCGCCCCTGTCTCTGTATCACAGACTCAAGGGATGAGTAGACCGCCCCCAATCTCTGTATCACAGACTCAGTGGATGAGTTGACCGTCCCCTTTCTCTGTATCACAGACTCAGGGAATGAGTAGACCGCCCCGTGTCTCTGTATCACAGACTCAGTGAATGAGTAGACCGCCCCCTGTCTCTGTATCACAGACTCAGTGAATGAGTAGACCGCCCCCTGCCTCTGTATCACAGACTCAGGGGATGAGTAGACCGGCCCCTGTTTCGGTATAATATACTCAGGGGATGAGTAGAGCGCCCCCTGTCTCAGTATCACAGACTCAGTGGATGAGTAGACCGCCCCCTGTCTCAGTCTCACAGACACAGGGGATGAGTAGACCACCACCTGTCTCTGTTTCACAGACTCAGGGAATGAGTAGACCACCCCCTGTCTCTGTATCACAGACTCAGAGGATGAGTAGACCGCCCCTGTCTCTGTATCACAGACTCAGTGGATGAGAAGACCGACCCCTGTCTCTGTATCATAGACTCAGGGGATGAGTAGACCGCCTCCTGTCTCTGTATCACAGACTCAAGGGATGAGTAGACCGCCCCCTGTCTCTGTATCACAGACACAGTGAATGAGTAGACCGCCCCCTGCCTATGTATCACTGACTCAGGGGATGAGTAGACGGCCCCCTGTCTCTGTATCACAGACTCTGTGGATGAGAAGACCGGCCCCTGTCTCTGTATCAAAGACTCAGGGGATGAGTCGACTGCCCCCTGTCTCTCTATCAGGCACTCAGGGGATGAGAAGAGCGTCCGCTGTCTCTGTATCACAGACTCAGTGGATGAGAAGACCACCACCTGTCTCTGTATCACAGACTCAGGGAATGAGTAGACCGCCCCCTGTCTCTGTATCACAGACTCATGGGATGAGTAGACCGCCCCCTGTCTCTGTATCACATATTTAAGGGATGAGTAGACCACCACGTGTCACTGGATCACAGACTCAGTGGATGAGTATACCGCCCCCTGACTCTGTGTCATAGCCTCAGGGGATGAGTAGACCGCCTCCTGTCTCTGCATCACAGACTCATGGGATGAGTAGACCGCCCCCTGTCTCTGTATCACATATTTAAGGGATGAGTAGACCACCACGTGTCACTGGGTCACAGACTCACGGAATGAGTAGACCCCCCCCGTGTCTCTGTCTCACAGACTCAGTGGATGAGTATACCGCCCCCTGACTCTGTGTCATAGCCTCAGGGGATGAGTAGACCGCCTCCTGTCTCTGTATCACAGATTCAAGGGATGAGTAGACCGCCTCCTGTCTCTGTATCACAGATTCAAGGGATGAGTAGACCTCCCCCTGTCTCTGTATCACAGACTCAGTGAATGAGTAGACCGCCCCCTGTCTCTGTCTCACAGACTCAGTGGATGAGAAGACCGCCCCCTGTCTCTGTATCACAGACTCAGGGGATGAGTAGACCGCCCCCTGTCTCTGTTTCACAGAGTCAGTGGATTAGTAGACAGCCCCCTGTCTCTGTATCACAGACTCAGGGGATGAGTAGACCGCCCCCTGTCTCTGTATCACAGACTCAGTGGATGAGTAGACTGCCCCCTTTCTCTGTATCACACACTCGGGGGATGAGTAGACCGCCCCCTGTCTCTGTATCACACACTCAGGGGATGAGTAGACCGCCCCCTTCCTCTGCATCACAGAGCCAGGGGATGAGTAAACTGCCCCTTGTCTCTGTATCTCAGACTCTGGGGATGAGTAGACCGCCCCATGTCTCTGTGTCACAGACTCAGGTGATGAGTAGACTGCCCCCTGTCTCTGGATCACAGACTCAGGGGATGAGTAGACCCCCCCTTCCTCTGTATCAGAGACCCAGGGGATGAGTAAACTGCCCCCTGTCTCTTTATCACAGACTCAGGGGATCAGAAGACCGCCCCCTGTCTCTGTATCACAGACTCAGTGGATGAGTAGACCCCCCCCGCTTCCTCTGTATCAGAGACCCAGGGGATGAGTAAACTGCCCCTTGTCTCTGTATCACAGACTCAGGGAATGAGTAGAACGCCCCCTGTCTCTTTATCACTCTCTCGGGGGATGAGTAGACTGCCCCCTGTCTCTGTGTCACAGAGTCAGTTGATGAGTAGACCGCCCCCTGTCTCTGTATGACAGCCTCAGGGGATGAGTAGACCGCCCCCTGTCTCTGTATAACAAACTCGGGATGAGTAGACCGCCCCCTGTCTCTGTATCACAGACTCAGGGGATGAGGAGCCCGCCCCCTTCCTCTGTATCACACACCCAGGGGATGAGTAAACTGCCCCTTGTCTCTGTATCCCAGACTCAGGGGATGAGTAGACCGCCCCCTGTCTCTGTATAACAAACTCGGGATGAGTAGACCGCCCCCTGTCTCTGTCTCACAGACTCAGTGGATGAGAAGACCGTCCCCTGCCTCTGTATCACAGACTCAGGGGATGAGTAGACCGGCCCCTGTTTCGGTATAATATACTCAGGGGATGAGTAGAGCGCCCCCTGTCTCAGTATCACAGACTCAGTGGATGAGTAGACCGCCCCCTGTCTCAGTCTCACAGACACAGTGAATGAGTAGACCGCCCCCTGCCTATGTATCACTGACTCAGGGGATGAGTAGACGGCCCCCTGTCTCTGTATCACAGACTCTGTGGATGAGAAGACCACCACCTGTCTCTGTATCACAGACTCAGGGAATGAGTAGACCGCCCCCTGTCTCTGCATCACAGACTCAGGGAATGAGTAGACCGCCCCCTGTCTCTGTTTCACAGAGTCAGTGGATGAGTAGACAGCCCCCTGTCTCTGTATCACAGACACAGTGGATGAGTAGACCGCCCCCTGTCTCTGGATCACAGACTTAGGGGATGAGTAGACCGCCGCCTGTCTCTGTATCACAGACTCAGTGGATGAGTAGACTGCCCCCTTTCTCTGTATCACACACTCGGGGGATGAGTAGACTGCCCCCTTCCTCTGCATCACAGATCCAGGGGATGAGTAGAGCGCCCACTGTCTTTGTATCACAGACTCAGGGGATGAGTAAACCGCCCCCTTCCTCTGTATCATAGACCCAGGGGATGAGTAAGCTGCCCCTTGTCTCTGTATCTCAGACTCAGGGGATGACTAGACTGCCCCCTTTCTCTGTATCACACACTCGGGGGATGAGTAGACCGACCCCTGTCTCTTTATCACACACTCGGGGGATGAGCAGATCGCCCCCTCTCTCTGCATCACAGACTCAGGGGATGAGTAGAGCGCCCACTGTCTTTGTATCACTGACTCAGGTGATGAGTAGACCGCCCCCTGTCTCTGAATCACAGACTCAGCGGATGAGTAGAGCGCCCACTGTCTTTGTATCACAGACTCAGGGGATGAGTAGACCGCCCCCTGTCTCTGTATCACAGACTCAGGGGATGAGTAGAGCGCCCACTGTCTTTGTATCACAGACTCAGGGGATGAGTAGACCGTCCCCTTCCTCTGTATCACAGACCCAGGGGATGAGTAAACCTCCCCTTGTCTCTGTATCTCAGACTCAGGGGATGAGTTGACCGCCCCCTTTCTCTGTATCACACACTCGCGGGATGAGTAGACCGCCCCCTTCCTCTGTATCACACACTCGGGGGATGAGTAGACCGCACCCTGTCTCTCTATCACACTCTCAGGATTGAATAGATCTCCCCCAGTCTCTGTCTCATAGACCCGGGTGATGAGTAGACTGGCCCCTGTCTGTATTTCTGGGACTTTGGGGCTGAGTAGACCGCTCCCTGTCTCTGCATCACACACACAGGGGATGAGTAGACCGCCCCCTGTCTCTGTATCACAGACTCAGGGAATGAGTAAACTGCCCCTTGTCTCTGTATCCCAGACTCAGGGGATGAGTAGACCGCCCCCTGTCTCTGTATAACAAACTCGGGATGAGTAGACCGCCCCCTGTCTCTGTCTCACAGACTCAGTGGATGAGAAGACCGTCCCCTGCCTCTGTATCACAGACTCAGGGGATGAGTAGACCGGCCCCTGTTTCGGTATAATATACTCAGGGGATGAGTAGAGCGCCCCCTGTCTCAGTATCACAGACTCAGTGGATGAGTAGACCGCCCCCTGTCTCAGTCTCACAGACACAGTGAATGAGTAGACCGCCCCCTGCCTATGTATCACTGACTCAGGGGATGAGTAGACGGCCCCCTGTCTCTGTATCACAGACTCTGTGGATGAGAAGACCACCACCTGTCTCTGTATCACAGACTCAGGGAATGAGTAGACCGCCCCCTGTCTCTGCATCACAGACTCAGGGAATGAGTAGACCGCCCCCTGTCTCTGTTTCACAGAGTCAGTGGATGAGTAGACAGCCCCCTGTCTCTGTATCACAGACACAGTGGATGAGTAGACCGCCCCCTGTCTCTGGATCACAGACTTAGGGGATGAGTAGACCGCCGCCTGTCTCTGTATCACAGACTCAGTGGATGAGTAGACTGCCCCCTTTCTCTGTATCACACACTCGGGGGATGAGTAGACTGCCCCCTTCCTCTGCATCACAGATCCAGGGGATGAGTAGAGCGCCCACTGTCTTTGTATCACAGACTCAGGGGATGAGTAAACCGCCCCCTTCCTCTGTATCATAGACCCAGGGGATGAGTAAGCTGCCCCTTGTCTCTGTATCTCAGACTCAGGGGATGACTAGACTGCCCCCTTTCTCTGTATCACACACTCGGGGGATGAGTAGACCGACCCCTGTCTCTTTATCACACACTCGGGGGATGAGCAGATCGCCCCCTCTCTCTGCATCACAGACTCAGGGGATGAGTAGAGCGCCCACTGTCTTTGTATCACTGACTCAGGTGATGAGTAGACCGCCCCCTGTCTCTGAATCACAGACTCAGCGGATGAGTAGAGCGCCCACTGTCTTTGTATCACAGACTCAGGGGATGAGTAGACCGCCCCCTGTCTCTGTATCACAGACTCAGGGGATGAGTAGAGCGCCCACTGTCTTTGTATCACAGACTCAGGGGATGAGTAGACCGTCCCCTTCCTCTGTATCACAGACCCAGGGGATGAGTAAACCTCCCCTTGTCTCTGTATCTCAGACTCAGGGGATGAGTTGACCGCCCCCTTTCTCTGTATCACACACTCGCGGGATGAGTAGACCGCCCCCTTCCTCTGTATCACACACTCGGGGGATGAGTAGACCGCACCCTGTCTCTCTATCACACTCTCAGGATTGAATAGATCTCCCCCAGTCTCTGTCTCATAGACCCGGGTGATGAGTAGACTGGCCCCTGTCTGTATTTCTGGGACTTTGGGGCTGAGTAGACCGCTCCCTGTCTCTGCATCACACACACAGGGGATGAGTAGACCGCCCCCTGTCTCTGTATCACAGACTCAGGGAATGAGTAGACTGCCCCCTTTCTCTGTATCACACACTCGGGGGATGAGTAGACGGCCCCCTGTCTCTGTATCACAGACTCAGGGAATGAGTAGTCTGCCCCCTGTCTCTTTATCACACACTCAGGGGATGAGTAGACCGCCCCCTGTCTGTTTATAACAAACCCGGGATGAGTAGACCGCCCCCTTCCTCTGCATCACAGAGCCAGGGGATGAGTAAACTGCCCCTTGTCTCTGTATCTCAGACTCAGGGAATGAGTAGACCGCCCCCTGTCTCTTTATCACACACTCGGGGGATGAGTAGACCACCCCCTGTCTCTGTATCAGACTCAGGTGATGAGTAGACCGCCCCCTGTCTCTTGATAACAAACTCGGGATGAGTAGACCGCCCCCTGTCTCTGCATAACAAACTTGGGATGAGTAGACCGCCCCCTGTCTCTGTGTCACAGACCCAGGGAATGAGCAGACCGCACCCTGTCTCTGTATCACAGACTCAGGGGATCAGAAGACCGCCCCCTGTCTCTGTATCACAGACTCAGGGGATGAGTAGACCCCCCCACTTCCTCTGTATCAGAGACCCAGGGGATGAGTAAACCGCCCCCTGTCTCTTTATCACTCTCTCGGGGGATGAGTAGACCGCCCCCTGACTCTGCATCACAGACTCAGGTGATGAGTAGACCGCACACTTTCTCTGCATGACAGACTCAGGGTATGAGTAGACCGCCCCCTGTCTCTGCATAACAAACTCGGGATGAGTAGACCGCCCCCTGTCTCTGTATCACAGACCCAGGGGATGAGTAAACTGCCCCTTGTCTCTGCTTCAAAGACTCAGGGAATGAGTAGACCGCCCCCTTTCTCTGCATCACACACTCGGGGGATGAGTAGACTGCCCCCTGTCTCTGTATAACAAACTCGGGATGAGTAGACTGCCCCCTGTCTCTGTATAACAAACTCGGGATGAGTAGACCGCCACCTGTCTCTGATTCACACACTCAGGATTGAATTGATCTCCCCAAGTCTCTGTCTCATGGACCCGGGTGACGAGTAGACTGGCCCCTGTCTGTATTTCTGGGACGTTGGGGCTGAGTAGACCGCCCCCTGTCTCTGTATCACACATTTATGGAATGAGTAGACCGCTCCCTGTCTCTGCATCACACACACAGGGGATGAGTAGACCGCTCCCTGTCTCTGCATCACACACTCAGGGGATGAGTAGACCGCTCCCTGTCTCTGCATCACACACTCAGGGGATGAGTAGACCGCTCCCTGTCTCTGCATCACACACACAGGGGATGAGTAGACCGCTCCCTGTCTCTGCATCACACACTCAGGGGATGAGTAGACCGCTCCCTGTCTCTGCATCACACACTCAGGGGATGAGTAGACCGCTCCCTGTCTCTGCATCACACACTCAGGGGATGAGTAGACCGCTCCCTGTCTCTGCATCACAAACACAGGGGATGAGTAGACCGCTCCCTGTCTCTGCATCACACACTCAGGGGATGAGTAGACCGCTCCCTGTCTCTGCATCACACACTCAGGGGATGAGTAGACCGCTCCCTGTCTCTGCATCACACACTCAGGGGATGAGTAGACCGCCCCCTGTCTCTGTATCACACATTTATGGAATGAGTAGACCGCTCCCTGTCTCTGTATCTCAGACTCAGGGAATGAGTAGACCGCCCCCTGTCTCTTTATCACACACTCGGGGGATGAGTAGACGGCCCCCTGTCTCTTTATCACACACACAGGGGATGAGTAGACCACCCCCTGTCTCTGTATCACATACTCAGGGAATGAGTAGTCTGCCCCCTGTCTCTTTATCACACACTCAGGGGATGAGTAGACCGCCCCCTGTCTGTTTATAACAAACCCGGGATGAGTAGACCGCCCCCTTCCTCTGCATCACAGAGCCAGGGGATGAGTAAACTGCCCCTTGTCTCTGTATCTCAGACTCAGGGAATGAGTAGACCGCCCCCTGTCTCTGTATCACACACTCGGGGGATGAGTAGACCACCCCCTGTCTCTGCATCACAGACTCAGGTGATGAGTAGACCGCCCCCTGTCTCTGGATAACAAACACGGGATGAGTAGACCGCCCCCTGTCTCTGTATAACAAACTTGGGATGAGTAGACCGCCCCCTGTCTCTGTATCACACACTCAGGGAATGAGTAGACCGCCCCCTGTCTCTGCATCACACACTCAGGGAATGAGTAGACTGCCCCCTGTCTCTGTATCACTGAGCCAGGGGATGAGTAGACCGCCCCCTGTCTCTGTATCACTGAGCCAGAGGATGAGTAGACCACACCCTGTCTCTGCATCACAAATTTAGGGAATGAGTAGACCGCTCCCTGTCTCTGTATCACAAACTCAGGGATTGAGTAGACCGCTCCCTGTCTCTGCATCACAGACTCGGGGGATGAGAAGACCGTCCCCTGTCTCTGTATCACAGACTCGGGGGATGAGTAGGCCCCCCCCTTGTCTCTGTATCACAGACTCAGGGGATGAGTAGACTGCCCCCTGTCTCTGTATCACAGACTCGGGGGATGAGTAGACCGCACCCTGTCTCTGTATCATTGATTCAGGGGATGAGTAGACCGCCCCCTGCCTATGTGTCACAGACTCAGGCGATGAGTGAACTGCCCCTTGTCTCTGTATCACAGACTCAGGGAATGAGTAGACCGCCCCCTGTCTCTGCAAAACAGACTCAGGAGATGAGTAGACCGCACACTGTCTCGATGTCACTGACTCAGGGGATGAGGAGACTGCCCCCTGTTTCGAAATCAAATACTCAGGGGCTGAGTAGACCGCCCCCTGTCTCTGTCTCACAGACTCATGGGATGAGTAGTCCGCCCCCTGTCTTTGTATCAAGGACTCAGGGGATGAGTAGACCGCCCCCTATCTCTGTATCTCAGACTCAAGGAATGAGTTAACCGCCCCCTGCCTCAGTCTCATTGATTCAGGGGATGAGTAGACAACTCCCTTTCTCTGTATCTCAGAATTAGGGGATGAGTAGACCACCTCCTGTCTCGACATCAGAGACTCAGGGGATGAGTAGACCGCCCCCTGTCTCTGTTTCACAGACCCAGGGGATGAGAAGACCGTCCCCTTCCTCTGTATCACAGACCCAGGGGATGAGTAGACTGCCCCCTGTTTCGATATCACATTCTCAGGGGATGAGTAGACCGTCCCCTGTCTCTATATCACAGACTCAGGTTATGAGTAGACCTCCCCCTGTCCCCGTCTCAAACACTCGGGGGATGGTTACACCGCCCCCTGTCTCTGTATCACAGAGTCATGGGATGAGTAGTCCGCCCCCTGTCTCTGTATCACAGACTCAGGGGATGAGTAGACCAACCCCTGTCTTTGTATCACAGACTCAAGGGATGAGTAGACCAACCCCTTTCTTTGTATCACACACTCAGTGGATGAGCAGACTGCCCCCTGTCTCTGCATCACAGATTCAGGGGATGAGTCGACCGCCCCCTGTCTCTGTATCACAGACTCTGGGGATGAGTCGACCGCCCCCTGTCTCTGTGTCACAGACCCAGGGGATGAGAAGACCGTCCCCTTTCTCCGTATCACAGACCCAGGGGATGAGTAAACTGCCCCTTGTCTCTGTATCTCAGACTCAGGGGATGAGTAGACTGCTCCCTTTCTCTGTATCACAGACCCAGAGGATGGGTAGACCACACCCTGTCTCTGCATCACAAATTTAGGGAATGAGTAGACCGCTCCCTGTCTCTGTATCACAGACTCGGGGGATGAGTAGACCGCCCCCTGTCTCTGTATCAGAGACTCGGGGGATGAGTAGACCGCCCCCTTTCTCTGATTCACTGACCCAGAGGATGAGTAGACCACACCCTGTCTCTGCATCACAAATTTAGGGAATGAGTAGACCGCTCCCTGTCTCTGTATCACAAACTCAGGGATTGAGTAGACCGCTCCCTGTCTCTGCATCACAGACTCGGGGGATGAGAAGACCGTCCCCTGTCTCTGTATCACAGACTCGGGGGATGAGTAGGCCCCCCCCTTGTCTCTGTATCACAGACTCAGGGGATGAGTAGACTGCCCCCTGTCTCTGTATCACAGACTCGGGGGATGAGTAGACCGCACCCTGTCTCTGTATCATTGATTCAGGGGATGAGTAGACCGCCCCCTGCCTATGTGTCACAGACTCAGGCGATGAGTAAACTGCCCCTTGTCTCTGTATCACAGACTCAGGGAATGAGTAGACCGCCCCCTGTCTCTGCAAAACAGACTCAGGAGATGAGTAGACCGCACACTGTCTCGATGTCACTGACTCAGGGGATGAGGAGACTGCCCCCTGTTTCGAAATCAAATACTCAGGGGCTGAGTAGACCGCCCCCTGTCTCTGTCTCACAGACTCATGGGATGAGTAGTCCGCCCCCTGTCTTTGTATCAAGGACTCAGGGGATGAGTAGACCGCCCCCTATCTCTGTATCTCAGACTCAAGGAATGAGTTAACCGCCCCCTGCCTCAGTCTCATTGATTCAGGGGATGAGTAGACAACTCCCTTTCTCTGTATCTCAGAATTAGGGGATGAGTAGACCACCTCCTGTCTCGACATCAGAGACTCAGGGGATGAGTAGACCGCCCCCTGTCTCTGTTTCACAGACCCAGGGGATGAGAAGACCGTCCCCTTCCTCTGTATCACAGACCCAGGGGATGAGTAGACTGCCCCCTGTTTCGATATCACATTCTCAGGGGATGAGTAGACCGTCCCCTGTCTCTATATCACAGACTCAGGTTATGAGTAGACCTCCCCCTGTCCCCGTCTCAAACACTCGGGGGATGGTTACACCGCCCCCTGTCTCTGTATCACAGACTCAGGGGATGAGTAGACCAACCCCTGTCTTTGTATCACAGACTCAAGGGATGAGTAGACCAACCCCTTTCTTTGTATCACACACTCAGTGGATGAGCAGACTGCCCCCTGTCTCTGCATCACAGATTCAGGGGATGAGTCGACCGCCCCCTGTCTCTGTATCACAGACTCAGGGGATGAGTACACCGCCCCCTGTTTCTGTATCATTGATTCAGGGGATGAGTAGAACGCCCCCTGTCTCTGGATAACAGACTCAAGGGATGAGTAGACCGCACCCTGTCTCTGTATCACAGACTCAGGAGATGAGTAGACCACTGCCTGTCTCTGTATCACAGACTCAGGGGATGTGTAGAGCGCCCCCTGTCTCTGTATCATGCACTCGGGGGATGAGTCGACGGCCCCCTGTCTCTGTATCACAGACTCAGGGGATGAGTACACCGCCCCCTGTTTCTGTATCATTGATTCAGGGGATGAGTAGACCGCCCCCTGTCTCTCTGTCACAGACTCAGGGGATGAGTAAACTGCCCCCTGTCTCTGTGTCACAGACTCAGGGGATAAGTAGACCACCCCTGTCTCTTTATCACTGACCCAGGGGATGAGCAAACTGCCCCTTGTCTCTGTATCTCAGATTCAGGGGATGAGGAGAACACTGCCTGTCTCTGTATCACAGACTCAGGGAATGAGTAGACCGCCCCATATCCCTGTATCACACAATCGGGGGATGAGTAGACCGCCCCCTGTCTCTGCGTCACAGACTCAGGGGATAAGTAGACCGCCCCCTGTCTCTTTATCACTGACCCAGGGGATCAGCAAACTGCCCCTTGTCTCTGTATCACAGACTCAGGGGAGGCGTAGACCGCCCCCTGTCTCTGTATCACACACTCGGGGATGAGTAGACCGCCCCCTGTCCCTGTATCACAGACTCAGGGGTTAAGTACACCGCCCCCTGTTTCTGTATCATTGATTCAGGGGATAAGTAGACTGCCCCCTTTCTCTATGTCACAGAGTCAGGGGATGAGTAGAGCGCGCCCTGTCTCTGTGTCACAGACTGAGGGGATGAGTAGACCGCCCCCTGTCTCTGTGTCACAGACCCAGGGGATGAGCAAACTGCCCCTTGTCTCTGCATCTCAGATTCAGGGGATGAGTAGACCATCCCCTGTCTCAGTATCAGAGACTCAGGGGATGAGTAGACCGCCCCCTGTCTCTGTATCACAGACTCAGGGGATGTGTAGAGCGCCCCCTGTCTCTGTAGCACGCAGTCGGGGGATGAGTCGACCGCCCCCTGTCTCTGTATCATTGATTCAGGGGATGAGTAGACCGCCCCCTGTCTCTCTGTCACAGACTCAGGGGGTGAGTAGACCGCCCCCTGTCTCTGTGTCACAGACTCAGGGGATAAGTAGACCGCCCCCTGTCGCTTTATCACTGACCCAGGGGAATGAGCAAACTGCCCCTTGTCTCTGTATCTCAGATTCAGGGGATGAGTAGACCGCCCCCTGTCTCTCTGTCACAGGCTCAGGGCATGAGTAGACCGCCCCCTGTCTCTGTATCTCAGATTCAGGGGATGAGTAGAACACTGCCTGTCTCTGTATCAGAGACTCAGGGGATGAGTAGACCGCCCCCTGTCTCTTTATCACTGACCCAGGGGATGAGCAAACTGCCCCTTGTCTCTGTATCTCAGATTCAGGGGATGAGTAGAACACTGCCTGTCTCTGCATCACAGACTCAGGGGATGAGTATAGCGCCCCCTGTCTCTCTATCACAAATTTAGGGGATGAGTTGACCGCCCCCTGTCTCTGTATCACAGACTCAGTGGATGAGTAGACCGTCCCCTGTCTTTGTATCACACACTCAGTGGATGAGCAGACAGCCCCTTGTCTCTGTATCTCAGTTTCAGGGGATGAGTCGACCACTGCCTGTCTCTGTATCACACACTCGGGGGATGAGTAGACCGCCCACTGTCTCTGCATCACAGACTCAGGGGATGAGTACACCGCCCCCTGTTTCTGTATCACAGACTCAGGGGATGAGTAGATCGCCCCATGTCTCTGTCTCAAAGAGCCCGGGAATGAGTAGAGCGCCCCCTTTCTCTGTATCACGAACTCAGGGGATGAGTACACCGCCCCCTGTTTCTGTATCATTGATTCAGCGGATGAGTAGACCGCCCCCTGTCTCTCTGTCACAGACTCAGGGGATGAGTAGACCGCCCCCTGTCTCTGTATCACACACTCAGGGGATGGGTAGACCGCCCCCTGTCTCTGTATCACAGACCGAGGGGATGAGCAAACTGCCCCTTGTCTCTGTATCTCAGTTTCAGGGGATGAGTAGACTGCCCCCTGTCTCTGTGTCACAGACTCAATGGATAAGAAGACCGCCCCCTGTCTCTGTATCTCACACTCAGCGATTGAGTTAATCGCCCCCTATCTCTGTATCACAGACTCCGGGGATGAGCAGGCCGCCCCCTGTCTCTGTATCACACACTCGGGGGATGAGTAGACCGCCCCCTGACTCTGTATCATTGATTCCGGGAATGAGTAGACCGCCCCCTGTCTCTTTATAACAGACTCAGGGGATGAGTAGACCGCCCCCTGTCTCTGTAACACAGAGTCAGTGGATGAGTAGACCGTCATCTGTCTCTGTATCACAGACTCAGTGGATGAGAGGACCGCCCCCTGTCTTTGTATCAAAGACTCAGGGGATGAGTAGTCCGCCCCCTGTCTCTGTATTTCAGAGTCAAGGGATGACGAGACCGCCCCCTGTCTTTGTATCACACACTGAGTGGATGAGAGGACAGCCCCCTGTCTCTGGATCAAAGAATCAGGGGATGAGTAGTCCGCCCCCTGTCTCTGTATCTCAGAGTCAGGGGATGACTAGACCGCCCCCTGTCTTTGTATCACACACTGAGTGGATGAGAGGACCGCCCCCTGTCTCTGGATCAAAGACTCATGGGATGAGTAGTCCGCCCCCTGTCTCTGTATCTCAGAGTCAAGGGATGACTAGACCGCCCCCTGTCTTTGTATCACACACTGAGTGGATGAGAGGACCGCCTCCTGTCGCTGTATCAAAGAATCAGGGGATGAGTAGACAGCCCACTGTCTCTGCATCACAGACTGAGGGGATGAGTAAACAGCCCCTTGTCTCTGTACCACAGACTCAGGTGATGAGCAGACCGCCCCCTGTCTCTGTATCACAGCCACAAGGGGAAGAGTAGACCGCCCCCTGTCTCTTTATCAGAGATTCAGGGTATGAGTAGACCGCCCCCTGTCTCTGTATCACACACTCGCGGGATGAGTAGACCGCCTCCTGTCTCTGTATCACACACTCGGGGGATTAGTAGACCGCCCCCTGTCTCTGTATCACAGACTCAGGGAATGTGTAGACCGCCCCCTGTCTCTGTCTAACAGACTCAGGGGATGAGTAGACCGCCCCCTGTCTCTGCATCACAGACTCAGTGGATGAGAAGACCGCCCCCTGTCTCTGTATCAAAGACTCAGGGGATGAGTAGACCGCCCCCTGTCTCTGTATCACACACTCAGTGGATGAGTAGACCGCCCCCTGTCTCTGTATCACACACTCAGTGGATGAGTAGACCATCCCCTGTCTTTGTATCACAAACTCAGTGGATGAGTAGACCGCCCCCTGTCTCTGTATCACACACTCAGTGGATGAGTAGACCGTCCCCTGTCTTTGTATCACAAACTCAGTGGATGAGCAGACTGCCCCCTGTCTCTGTATCACAAACTCAGTGGATGAGCAGACCACTGCCTGTCTCTGTATCACATTTCAGTGGATGAGCAGACTGCCCCCTGTCTCTGTATCACAGACTCAGGAGATGAGTAGACCACTGCCTGTCTCTGTATCACAGACTCAGGGGATGAGTACACCGCCCCCTGTTTCTGTATCATTGATTCAGGGGATGAGTAGACCGCCCCCTGTCTCTCTGTCACAAACTCAGGGGATGAGTAGACCGCCCCCTGTCTCTGTGTCACAGACTCAGGGGATAAGTAGACCGCCCCCTGTCTCTTTATCACTGACCCAGGGGATGAGCAAACTGCCCCTTGTCTCTGTATCTCAGATTCAGGGGATGAGGAGAACACTGCCTGTCTCTGCATGACAGACTCAGGGGATGAGTAGAGCGTCCCCTGTCTCTGTATCACACACTCGGGGGATGAGTAGACCGCCCCCTGTCTCTGCGTCACAGACTCAGGGGATAAGTAGACCGCCCCCTGTCTCTGTATCACAGACTCAGGGAATGAGTAGACCGCCCCATGTCCCTGTATCACACACTCGGGGGATGAGTATACCGCCCCCTGTCTCTGCGTCACAGACTCAGGGGATAAGTAGACCGCCCCCTGTCTCTTTATCACTGACCCAGGGGATCAGCAAACTGCCCCTTGTCTCTGTATCACAGACTCAGGGGAGGCGTAGACCGCCCCCTGTCTCTGTATCACACACTCGGGGATGAGTAGACCGCCCCCTGTCCCTGTATCACAGACTCAGGGGTTAAGTACACCGCCCCCTGTTTCTGTATCATTGTCCTCAGTACCTTGTTCTACGGCAGCGAGGCCTGGACAACGTATGCCAGCCAAGAGCGACGTCTCAATTCATTCCATCTTCGCTGCCTTCGGAGAATACTTGGCATCAGGTGGCAGGACTATATCTCCAACACAGAAGTCCTTGAAGCGGCCAACACCCCCAGCTTATACACACTACTGAGTCAGCGGCGCTTGAGATGGCTTGGCCATGTGAGCCGCATGGAAGATGGCAGGATCCCCAAAGACACATTGTACAGCGAGCTCGCCACTGGTATCAGACCCACCGGCCGTCCATGTCTCCGTTATAAAGACGTCTGCAAACGCGACATGAAATCGTGTCACATTGATCACAAGTCGTGGGAGTCAGTTGCCAGCATTCGCCAGAGCTGGCGGGCAGCCATAAAGACAGGGCTAAATTGTGGCGAGTCGAAGAGACTTAGTAGTTGGCAGGAAAAAAGACAGAGGCGCAAGGGGAGAGCCAACTGTGCAACAGCCCCAACAAACAAATTTCTCTGCAGCACCTGTGGAAGAGCCTGTCACTCCAGAATTGGCCTTTATAGCCACTCCAGGCGCTGCTTCAAAAACCACTGACCACCTCCAGGCGCGTATCCATTGTCTCTCGAGATAAGGAGGCCCAAAAGAAAGAAAAGAAAGATTCAGGGGATAAGTAGACTGCCCCCTTTCTCTGTGTCACAGACCCAGGGGATGAGCAAACTGCCCCTTGTCTCTGTATCTCAGATTCAGGGGATGAGTACACCGCCCCCTGTCTCTGTATCATTGATTCAGGGGATGAGTAGACCGCCCCCTGTCTCTCTGTCACACACTCAGGGGATGAGTAGACCGCCCCCTGTCTCTGTGTCAAAGACTCAGGGGATAAGTAGACCGCCCCCTGTCTCTTTATCACTGACCCAGGGGAATGAGCAAACTGCCCCTTGTCTCTGTATCTCAGATTCAGGGGATGAGTACACCGCCCCCTGTGTCTGTATCATTGATTCAGGGGTTGAGTCGACCGCCCCCTGTCTCTCTGTCACAGGCTCAGGGCATGAGTAGACCGCTCCCTGTCTCTGTATCTCAGATTCAGGGGATGAGTAGAACACTGCCTGTCACTGTTTCAGAGACTCAGGGGATGAGCAGACCGCCCCCTGTCTCTTTATAACTGACCCAGGGGATGAGCAAACTGCCCCTTGTCTCTGTATCTCAGATTCAGGGGATGAGTACACCGCCCCCTGTGTCTGGATCATTGATTCAGGGGATGAGTAGACCGCCCCCTGTCTCTCTGTCACAGGCTCAGGGCATGAGTAGACCGCCCCCTGTCTCTGTATCTCAGATTCAGGGGATGAGTAGAACACTGCCTGTCTCTGTATCAGAGACTCAGGGGATGAGTAGACCGCCCCCTGTCTCTTTATAACTGACCCAGGGGATGAGCAAACAGCCCCTTGTCTCTGTATCTCAGATTCAGGGGATGAGTAGAACACTGCCTGTCTCTGTATCAGAGACTCAGGGGATGAGTAGACCGCCCCCTGTCTCTGTATCACAGACTCAGGGGATGAGTAGACCGCCCCTGTCTCTTTATAACTGACCCAGGGGAAGAGCAAACTGCCCCCTGTCTCTGTATCACAAACTCAGTGGATGAGCAGACTGCCCCCTGTCTCTGTCTCACAGACTCAGTGGATGAGTAGACAGTCCCCTGTCTTTGTATCACAGACTCAGGGGATGAGTAGACTGCCCGCTGTCTCTGTATCACAGACTCAAGGGATGAGTAGACCACCCCCTGTCTCTGCATAACAAACTGAGGGGATGAGAAGACAGCCCCATGTCTCTGCATCACAGACTGAGGGGATGAGTAAACAGCCCCTTGTGTCTGCACCACAGACTCAGGTGATGAGTAGACCGCCTCCTCTCTCTGTATCACAGACACAGGGGTTGAGTAGACCGCCCCCTGTCTCTGTATCTCAGACTCAGGGGAAGAGTAGACCGCCCCCTTTCTCTGTATCATAGACTCAGGGTATGAGTAGACCGCCCCCTGTCTCTGTATCACACACTCGTGGGATGAGTAGACCGCCCCCTGTCTCTGTATCACACACTCGCGGGATGAGTAGACCGCCTCCTCTCTCTGTATCACAGACACAGGGGTTGAGTACACCGCCCCCTTTCTCTGTATCACAGACTCAGAGTATGAGTAGACCGCCCCCTGTCTCTGCATCACACACTCGGGGGATGAGTGGAACGCCCCCTGTCTCTGTATCATTGATTCAGGGGATGAGTAGACCGCCCCTGTCTTTGTATCACACACTCAGTGGAAGAGTAGACCACCCCCTGTCTCGGCATCAGAGACTCACTGGATGGGCAGTCCGGCCCCTGTCTCTGTATCAAAGAGTCAGGGGTTGAGTAGTCCACCCCCTGTCTCTGTATCACAAACTGAGGGGATAAGTAGACCGCCCCCTGTCTCTGTATCACAAACTGAGTGGATAAGTAGACCGCCCCCTGTCTCTGTATCATTGATTCAGTGGATGGGTAGACCACCCCCTGTCTCTGCATCACAAACTGAGGGGATAAGTAGACCGCCCCCTGTCTCTGCATCACAGACTCAGGAGATGAGTTGAACGTCCCCTGTCTTTGTATCACACACTCAGTGGATGAGCAGACTGCCCCCTGTCTCTGCATCACAGACTGAGGGGATGAGTAGAACGCCCCCTGTCTCAGTATCACAGACTCAGGGGATGAGTAGACCGCCCCCTGTCTCTGCATCACAGACTGAGGGGATGAGTCGACCGCCCCCTGTCTCTGTATCACAGAGTCAGTGGATGAGTAGACCGTCCCCTGTCTCTGTTTAACAGACTCAGGGGATGAGTAGACCGCCCCCTGTCTCTGTATCACAGACTCAGTGGATGAGTAGACCGTCCCCTGTCTCTGTTTAACAGACTCAGGGGATGAGTAGACCGCCCCCTGTCTCTGTATCACAGACTCAGTGGATGAGTAGACCGCCCCCTGTCTCTGTATCACAGAGTCAGTGGATGTGTAGACCGCCCCCTGTCTCTATATCAGAGATTCAGGGTATGAGGAGACCGCCCCCTGTCTCCGGATCGCACACTCGGGGGATGATTAGACGGCCCCCTGTCTCTGTATCATAGACTCAGGCGATGAGTAAACTGCCCCCTGTCTCTGTATCACAGACTCAGGGTATGAGTAGTCTGCCCCCTCTCGCCGTGTCACAGACTCAGGCGATGAGTACACCGCTCCCTGTCTCCATATCAGATACTCAGGTAATGAGTAGACCGCCTCCTGTCTCTGTATCACAGACTCAGGGGATGAGTAGACCGCCCCCTCTCGCTGTGTCATAGACTCAGGCGATGAGTAAACTGCCCCCTGTCTCTGTATCACAGACTCAGGGTATGAGTAGTCCGCCCCCTGTCCCCGTCTCACACACTCGGAAGGATGGTTCGAGCGCCCCCTGTCACTGTATCACACTCTCACAGGATGAGTAGACCGCCCCCTGTCTCTGTATCATTGATTCAGGGGATGAGTAGATGGCCCCCTGTCTCTGTTTCACAGTCTCAGGGGAAGAGTAGACCCACCCCTGTCTCTGTATGACAGACTCAGGGGATGAGAAGACCGTCCCCTTCCTCTGTATCACAGACCCAGGGGATGAGTAAACTGCCCCTTGTCTCTTTATCTCAGACTCAGGGGATGAGTAGACTGCCCCCTTTCTCTGTGTAACAAACTCGGGATGAGTAGACCGCCCCCTGTCTCTGTATAACAAACTCGGGATGAGTAGACCGCCCCCTGTCTCTGTATCACAGACTCAGGGGATGAGTAGACCGCCCCCTTCCTCTGTATCACAGACCAGGGGATGAGTAAACTGCCCCTTGTCTCTGTATCTCAGACTCAGGGGATGAGTAGACCGCCCCCTGTCTCTGGATAATAGACTCAGGGGTTGAGTAGACTGCCCCCTGTTTCGATATCACATACTCAGGGGATGAGTAGACCGCCACCTGTCTCTGTATCACAGACTCAGGGGATGAGTAGACCGCCCGCTGTCTCTGTATCACAGATCAGGGGATGAGTAAACTGCCCCTTGTCTCTGTATCACAAACTCAGGGGATGAGTAGACCGCCCCCTGTCTCTGTATAGTAGACTCAGGGGTTGAGCAGACCGCCCCCTGTCTCTGTATCACAAATTCAGGGGATGAGTAGACCGCCCCCTGTCTTTGTATAATACACTCAGGGGTTGAGTCGACAGCACACTGTCTCTGTATCACACACTCGGGGATGAGTCGACCACCCCCTGTCTCTCTATCACAAACTCAGGGGATGAGCACACCGTCCCCTGTCTCTGTATCACAAACTGAGGGGATAAGTAGACCGACCCTGTCTCTGTATCACAAATTTAGGGGATGAGTAGACCGCCCCCTGTCTCTGTATCACAGACTCAGGGGATGAGTAGACCGCCCCCTGTCTCTGTATCACAAACTGAGGGGATAAGTAGACAGCCCCCTGTCTCTGTATCACAGACTCAGGAAATGAGTAGACCGCCCCCTGTCTCTGTATAATACACTCAGGGGTTGAGTCGACAGCACACTGTCTCTGTATCACACACTCGGGGATGAGTCGACCGTCCCCTGTCTCTCTATCACAAACTCAGGGGATGAGCACACCGTCCCCTGTCTCTGTATCACAAACTGAGGGGATAAGTAGACCGACCCTGTCTCTGTATCACAAATTTAGGGGATGAGTAGACCGCCCCCTGTCTCTGTATCACAGACTCAGGGGATGAGTAGACCGCCCCCTGTCTCTGTATCACAAACTGAGGGGATAAGTAGACAGCCCCCTGTCTCTGTATCACAGACTCAGGAAATGAGTAGACCGCCCCCTGTCTCTGTATCACAAACTGAGGGGATAAGTAGACCGGCCCCTGTCTCTGTATCGCAGACTCAGGGGATGAGTAGACCGCCCCCTGTCTCTGTATCTCAAACTGAGGGGATAAGTAGACCGCCCCCTGTCTCTACATCACAAACTCAGGGGATGAGTAGACCGCCCCCTGTCTCTGTATCACAAATTTAGGGGATGAGTAGACCGCCCCCTGTCTCTGCATCACAAACTGAGGGGATGAGTAGACCGCCCCCTGTCTCTGTACCACAGACTCAGGTGATGAGCAGACCGCCCCCTATCTCTGTATCACAGCCACAAGGGGAAGAGTAGACCGCCCCCTGTCTCTTTATCAGAGATTCAGGGGATGAGTAGACCGCCCCCTGTCTCTGTATAATACACTCAGGGGTTGAGTCGACAGCACACTGTCTCTGTATCACACACTCGGGGATGAGTCGACCGCCCCCTGTCTCTCTATCACAAACTCAGGGGATGAGCACACCGTCCCCTGTCTCTGTATCACAAACTGAGGCGATAAGTAGACCGACCCTGTCTCTGTATCACAAATTTAGGGGATGAGTAGACCGCCCCCTGTCTCTGTATCACAGACTCAGGGGATGAGTAGACCGCCCCCTGTCTCTGTATCACAAACTGAGGGGATAAGTAGACAGCCCCCTGTCTCTGTATCACATACTCAGGGGATGAGTAGACCGCCCCCTGTCTCTGGATAATAGACTCAGGGGTTGAGTAGACTGCCCCCTGTTTCGATATCACATACTCAGGGGATGAGTAGACCGCCACCTGTCTCTGTATCACAGACTCAGGGGATGAGTAGACCGCCCGCTGTCTCTGTATCACAGATCAGGGGATGAGTAAACTGCCCCTTGTCTCTGTATCACAAACTCAGGGGATGAGTAGACCGCCCCCTGTCTCTGTATAGTAGACTCAGGGGTTGAGCAGACCGCCCCCTGTCTCTGTATCACAAATTCAGGGGATGAGTAGACCGCCCCCTGTCTTTGTATAATACACTCAGGGGTTGAGTCGACAGCACACTGTCTCTGTATCACACACTCGGGGATGAGTCGACCACCCCCTGTCTCTCTATCACAAACTCAGGGGATGAGCACACCGTCCCCTGTCTCTGTATCACAAACTGAGGGGATAAGTAGACCGACCCTGTCTCTGTATCACAAATTTAGGGGATGAGTAGACCGCCCCCTGTCTCTGTATCACAGACTCAGGGGATGAGTAGACCGCCCCCTGTCTCTGTATCACAAACTGAGGGGATAAGTAGACAGCCCCCTGTCTCTGTATCACAGACTCAGGAAATGAGTAGACCGCCCCCTGTCTCTGTATAATACACTCAGGGGTTGAGTCGACAGCACACTGTCTCTGTATCACACACTCGGGGATGAGTCGACCGTCCCCTGTCTCTCTATCACAAACTCAGGGGATGAGCACACCGTCCCCTGTCTCTGTATCACAAACTGAGGGGATAAGTAGACCGACCCTGTCTCTGTATCACAAATTTAGGGGATGAGTAGACCGCCCCCTGTCTCTGTATCACAGACTCAGGGGATGAGTAGACCGCCCCCTGTCTCTGTATCACAAACTGAGGTGATAAGTAGACAGCCCCCTGTCTCTGTATCACAGACTCAGGAAATGAGTAGACCGCCCCCTGTCTCTGTATCACAAACTGAGGGGATAAGTAGACCGGCCCCTGTCTCTGTATCGCAGACTCAGGGGATGAGTAGACCGCCCCCTGTCTCTGTATCTCAAACTGAGGGGATAAGTAGACCGCCCCCTGTCTCTACATCACAAACTCAGGGGATGAGTAGACCGCCCCCTGTCTCTGTATCACAAATTTAGGGGATGAGTAGACCGCCCCCTGTCTCTGCATCACAAACTGAGGGGATGAGTAGACCGCCCCCTGTCTCTGTACCACAGACTCAGGTGATGAGCAGACCGCCCCCTATCTCTGTATCACAGCCACAAGGGGAAGAGTAGACCGCCCCCTGTCTCTTTATCAGAGATTCAGGGGATGAGTAGACCGCCCCCTGTCTCTGTATAATACACTCAGGGGTTGAGTCGACAGCACACTGTCTCTGTATCACACACTCGGGGATGAGTCGACCGCCCCCTGTCTCTCTATCACAAACTCAGGGGATGAGCACACCGTCCCCTGTCTCTGTATCACAAACTGAGGCGATAAGTAGACCGACCCTGTCTCTGTATCACAAATTTAGGGGATGAGTAGACCGCCCCCTGTCTCTGTATCACAGACTCAGGGGATGAGTAGACCGCCCCCTGTCTCTGTATCACAAACTGAGGGGATAAGTAGACAGCCCCCTGTCTCTGTATCACAGACTCAGGAAATGAGTAGACCGCCCCCTGTCTCTGTATAATACACTCAGGGGTTGAGTCGACAGCACACTGTCTCTGTATCACACACTCGGGGATGAGTCGACCGTCCCCTGTCTCTCTATCACAAACTCAGGGGATGAGCACACCGTCCCCTGTCTCTGTATCACAAACTGAGGGGATAAGTAGACCGACCCTGTCTCTGTATCACAAATTTAGGGGATGAGTAGACCGCCCCCTGTCTCTGTATCACAGACTCAGGGGATGAGTAGACCGCCCCCTGTCTCTGTATCACAAACTGAGGGGATAAGTAGACAGCCCCCTGTCTCTGTATCACAGACTCAGGAAATGAGTAGACCGCCCCCTGTCTCTGTATCACAAACTGAGGGGATAAGTAGACCGGCCCCTGTCTCTGTATCGCAGACTCAGGGGATGAGTAGACCGCCCCCTGTCTCTGTATCTCAAACTGAGGGGATAAGTAGACCGCCCCCTGTCTCCACATCACAAACTCAGGGGATGAGTAGACCGCCCCCTGTCTCTGTATCACAAATTTAGGGGATGAGTAGACCGCCCCCTGTCTCTGCATCACAAACTGAGGGGATGAGTAGACCGCCCCCTGTCTCTGTACCACAGACTCAGGTGATGAGCAGACCGCCCCCTATCTCTGTATCACAGCCACAAGGGGAAGAGTAGACCGCCCCCTGTCTCTTTATCAGAGATTCAGGGTATGAGTAGACCGCCCCCTGTCTCTGTATCACACACTCGCGGGATGAGTAGACCACCTCCTGTCTCTGTATCACAAACTCGGGGGATGAGTAGACCGGCCCCTGTCTCTGTATCATAGACTCAGGGGATGTGTAGACCGCCTCCTGTCTCTGTATCACAAACTCGGGGGATGAGTAGACCGCCCCCTGTCTCTGTATCACAGACTCGGGGAATGAGTAGACCGGCCCCTGTCTCTGTATCATAGACTCAGGGGATGTGTAGACCGCCCCCTGTCTCTGTATCACAGACTCAGGGAATGTGTTGACCGCCCCCTGTCTCTGTCTAACAGATCAGGGGATGAGTAGACCGCCCCCTGTCTCTGGATCACAGAGTCAGTGGATGAGTAGACCGTCCCCTGTCTCTGTATCAAAGACTCAGGGGATGAGTAGACCGCCCCCTGTCTCTGTATCTCAGACTCAGGGGATGAGTAGACCGCCCCCTGTCTCTGTATCACACACTCAGTGGATGAGTAGACCGTCCCCTGTCTTTGTATCACAAACTCAGTGGATGAGCAGACTGCCCCCTGTCTCTGTATCACAGACTCAGGAGATGAGTAGACCACTGCCTGTCTCTGTATCACACACTCGGGGGATGAGTCGACGGCCCCCTGTCTCTGTATCACAGACTCAGGGGATGAGTACACCGCCCCCTGTTTCTGTATCATTGATTCAGGGGATGAGTAGACTGCCCCCTGTCTCTCTGTCACAAACTCAGGGGATGAGTAGACCGCCCCCTGTCTCAGTGTCACAGACTCAGGGGATAAGTAGACCGCCCCCTGTCTCTTTATCACTGACCCAGGGGATGAGCAAACTGCCCCTTGTCTCTGTATCTCAGATTCAGGGGATGAGGAGAACACTGCCTGTCTCTGCATCACAGACTCAGGGGATGAGTAGAGCGTCCCCTGTCTCTCTATCACACACTCGGGGGATGAGTAGACCGCCCCCTGTCTCTGCGTCACAGACTCAGGGGATAAGTAGACCGCCCCTTGTCTCTGTATCACAGACTCAGGGAATGAGTAGACCGCCCCATGTCCCTGTATCACACACTCGGGGGATGAGTATACCGCCCCCTGTCTCTGCGTCACAGACTCAGGGGATAAGTAGAACGCCCCCTGTCTCTTTATCATTGACCCAGGGGATCAGCAAACTGCCCCTTGTCTCTGTATCACAGACTCAGGGGAGGCGTAGACCGCCCCCTGTCTCTGTATCACACACTCGGGGATGAGTAGACCGCCCCCTGTCCCTGTATCACAGACTCAGGGGTTCAGTACACCGCCCCCTGTTTCTGTATCATTGATTCAGGGGATAAGTAGACTGCCCCCTTTCTCTGTGTCACAGACCCAGGGGATGAGCAAACTGCCCCTTGTCTCTGTATCTCAGATTCAGGGGATGAGTAGTCCATCCCCTGTCTCAGTATCAGAGACTCAGGGGATGAGTAGACCGCCCCCTGTCTCTGTATCAAAGACTCAGGGGATGAGTAGTCCACCCCCTGTCTCTGTATCTCAGAGTCAAGGGATGACTAGACCGCCCCCTGTCTTTGTATCACACACTGAGTGGATGAGAGGACCACCTCCTGTCGCTGTATCAAAGACTCAGGGGACGAGTAGACCGCCCCCTGTCTCTGTATCACAGACTCGGGGAATGAGTAGACCGGCCCCTGTCTCTGTATCATAGACTCAGGGGATGTGTAGACCGCCCCCTGTCTCTGTATCACAGACTCAGGGAATGTGTAGACCGCCCCCTGTCTCTGTCTAACAGACTCAGGGGATGAGTAGACCGCCCCCTGCCTCTGGATCACAGAGTCAGTGGATGAGTAGACCGTCCCCTGTCTCTGCATCACAGACTCAGTGGATGAGAAGACCGCCCCCTGTCTCTGTATCAAAGACTCAGGGGATGAGTAGACCGCCCCCTGTCTCTGTATCTCAGACTCAGGGGATGAGTAGACCGCCCCCTGTCTCTGTAGCACACACTCAATGGATGAGTAGACCGTCCCCTGTCTTTGTATCACAAACTCAGTGGATGAGCAGACTGCCCCCTGTCCCTGTATCACAGAATCAGGAGATGAGTAGACCGCCCCCTGTCTCTGTATCACACACTCAGTGGATGAGTAGACCGTCCCCTGTCTTTATATCACAAACTCAGTGGATGAGCAGACTGCCCCCTGTCTCTGTATCACAGACTCAGGAGATGAGTAGACCACTGCCTGTCTCTGTATCACAAACTCAGTGGATGAGCAGACTGCCCCCTGTCTCTGTGTCACAGACTCAGGAGATGAGTAGACCACTGCCTGTCTCTGTATCACACACTCGGGGGATGAGTCGACGGCCCCCTGTCTCTGTATCACAGACTCAGGGGATGAGTACACCGCCCCCTGTTTCTGTATCATTGATTCAGGGGATGAGTAGACCGCTCCCTGTCTCTCTGTCACAGACTCAGGGGATTAGTAGACCGCCCCCTTTCTCTGTGTCACAGACTCAGGGGATAAGTAGACCGCCCCCTGTCTCTTTATCACTGACCCAGGGGATGAGCAAACTGCCCCTTGTCTCTGTATCTCAGATTCAGGGGATGAGGAGAACACTGCCTGTCTCTGCATCACAGACTCAGGGGATGAGTAGAGCGCCCCCTGTCTCTGTATCACACACTCGGGGGATGAGTAGACCGCCCCCTGTCTCTGCGTCACAGACTCAGGGGATAAGTAGACCGCCCCCTGTCTCTGTATCACAGACTCAGGGAATGAGTAGACCGCCCCATGTCCCTGTATCACACACTCGGGGGATGAGTATACCGCCCCCTGTCTCTGCGTCACAGACTCAGGGGATAAGTAGACCGCCCCTTGTCTCTTTATCACTGACCCAGGGGATCAGCAAACTGCCCCTTGTCTCTGTATCACAGACTCAGGGGAGGCGTAGTCCACCCCCTGTCTTTGTATCACAAACTCAGTGGATGAGCAGACTGCCCCCTGTCTCTGTATCACAGACTCAGGGGATGAGTAGACCGCCCCCTGTCTCTGTATCATTGATTCAGTGGATGAGTAGATGGCCCCCTGTATCTGTATCACACTCTCACAGGATGAGTAGACGGCCCCCTGTCTCTGTATCATTGATTCAGGGGATGAGTAGATGGCCCCCTGTCTCTGTTTCACAGTCTCAGGGGAAGAGTAGACCTACCCCTGTCTCTGTATCACAGACTCAGGGGATGAGTAGGCGCCCCCCTGTCTCTGTATCACAGACTCAGGGGATGAGTAGACCGCCCGCTGTCTCTGTATGACAGACTCAGGGGATGAGAAGACCATCCCCTTCCTCTGTATCACAGACCCAGGGGATGAGTTAACTGCCCCTTGTCTCTTTATCTCAGACTCAGGGGATGAGTAGACTGCCCCCTTTCTCTGTATAACAAACTCGGGATGAGTAGACCGCCCCCTGTCTCTGTATAACAAACTCGGGATGAGTAGACCGCCCCCTGTCTCTGTATCACAGACTCAGGGGATGAGTAGACTGCCCCTTGTCTCTGTATATCAGACTCAGGGGATGAGTAGACCGCTCCCTGTCTCTGGATAACAGACTCAGGGGTTGAGTAGACTGCCCCCTTTCTCTGCATCACAGACTCAGGGAATGAGTAGACCGCCCCCTGTCTCTGGATAACAGACTCAGGGGTTGAGTAGACCGCCCCCTGTCTCTGTATCACAGACTGAGGGGATGAGTAGACTGCCCCCTGTTTCGATATCACATACTCAGGGGATGAGTAGACCGCCCCCTGTCTCTGTATCACAGACTCAGGGGATGAATAGACCGCCCGCTGTCTCTGTATCACAGACCAGGGGATGAGTAAACTGCCCCCTGTCTCTGTATCACAAATTTAGGGGATGAGTAGACCGCCCCCTGTCTCTGTGTCACAGACTGAGGGGATGAGTAGACCGCCCCCTGTCACTGTATCACAAATTTAGGGGATGAGTAGACCGTCCCCTGTGTCTGTGTCACAGACTCAGGGGATGAGCAGACCGCCCCCTGTCTCTGTATCACAAATTTAGGGGATGAGTAGACCGCCCCCTGTCTCTGTGTCACAGACTCAGGGGATGAGTAGACCGCCCCCTGTCTCTCTATCACAAACTCAGGGAATGAGTAGACCGCCCCCTGTCTCTGTATCACAAACTGAGGGGATAAGTAGACCGCCCCCTGTCTCTCTGTCACAAACTGAGGGGATAAGTAGACCGCCCCCTGTCTCTGTGTCACAGACTCAGGGGATGAGTAGACCGCCCCCTGTCTCTCTATCACAAACTGAGGTGATGAGTAGACCGCCCCCTGTCTCTGTATCACAGACTCAGTGGATGAGCAGACTGCCCCCTGTCTCTGTATCACAAACTGAGGGGATGAGTAGACCGCCCCCTGTCTCTGTATCACCAACTGAGGGGATAAGTAAACCGCCCCCTGTCTCTGTATCACAGACTCAGGGGATGAGTAGACTGTCCCCTGTCTCTGTATCACAAACTCAGGGAATGAGTAGACCGCCCCCTGTCTCTGTATCACAGACTCAGGGGATGAGTAGACTGTCCCCTGTCTCTGTATCACAAACTCATGGGATGAGTAGACCACCTCCTGTCTCTGTCTCACATACTGAGGGGATAAGTGGACCGCCCCCTGTCTTTAGAACACAAATTTAGGGATAAGTCGACTGCCCCCTGTCTCTGTATCACAGACTCAGGGGATGAGTAGACCGCCCCCTGTCTCTGTATCACACTCTCGGGGGATGAGTAGACCGCCCCCTGCCTCTGTATCACAGACTTGGGGGATGAGTAGACCGCCCCCTGTCTCTGTATCACAAACTGAGGGGATGAGTAGACCGCCCCCTGTCTCTGTATCACATACTGAGGGGATGAGTAGAGCGCCCCCTGCCTCTGTATCACAGACTCGGGGGATGAGTAGACCGCCCCCTGTCTCTGTATCACAGACTCAGTGGATGAGAAGACCGCCCCCTGTCTCTGTGTCAAAGACTCAGGGGATGAGTAGACCGCCCCCTGTCTCTGTATCACAGACTCAGTGGATGAGAAGACCGCCCCCTGTCTCTGTGTCAAAGACTCAGGGGATGAGTAGTCCACCCCCTGTCTCTGTATCACAAACTGAGGGGATAAGTAGACCGCCCCCTGTCTCTGTATCACAGACTCAGTGGATGAGTGGACCGTCCCCTGTCTTTGTATCACAAACTCAGTGGATGAGCAGACTGCCCCCTGTCTCTGTATCACAGACTCAGGGGATGAGTAGACCGCCCCCTGTCTCTGTGTCAAAGACTCAGGGGATGAGTAGACCGCCCCCTGTCTCTGTATCACAGACTCAGTGGATGATTGGACAGCCCCCTGTCTCTGTATCACAGCCACAAGGGGTGAGTGGACCGCCCCCTGTCTCTGTATCTCAGACTCAGGGGAAGAGTAGACCGCCCCCTGTCTCTGTATCACACACTCGCGGGATGAGTAGACCGCCCCTTGTCTCTGTATCACAGACTCAGGGGATGAGTTGACCGCCTCCTGTCTCTGTATCACAGACTCAGGGCATGAGTTGACCGTCCCCTGTCTCTGTATCACACACTCGGGGGATGAGTAGACCGTCCCCTTGTCTCTGTATCACAGACTCGGGGGATGAGTAGACCGCCCCCTGTCTCTGTGTCACAGACTCAGGGGATGAGTAGACCGCCCCCTGTCTCTTTATCAGAGATTCAGGGTATGAGTAGACCGTCCCCTGTCTCTGTCTAACAGACTCAGGGGATGAGTAGACCGCCCCCTGTCTCTGTATCACAGACTCAGTGGATGAGAAGACCGCCCCCTGTCTCTGTATCACAGACTCAGTGGATGAGTAGACTGCCCGCTGTCTTTGTATCACAAACTCAGTGGATGAGCAGACCGCCCCTTGTCTCTGTATCACAGACTCAGTGGATGAGTAGACCATCCCCTGTCTTTGTATCACAGACTCAGGGGATGAGTAGACTGCCCGCTGTCTCTGTATCACAGACTCAAGGGATGAGTAGACCACCCCCTGTCTCTGCATCACAGACTGAGGGGATGAGTAAACAGCCCCTTGTCTCTGGACCACAGACTCAGGGGATGATTAGACAGCCCCCTGTCTCTGTATCACAGCCACAAGGGGTGAGTCGACCGCCCCCTGTCTCTGTATCATAGACTCAGGGGAAGAGTAGACCGCAAACTGTCTCTTTATCAGAGATTCAGGGAATGAGTTGACCGCCTCCATTCTCTGTATCACAGACTCAGAGTATGAGTAGACCGCCCCCTGTCTCTGTCTCACACACTCGGGGGATGAGTAGACCGCCCCCTGTCTCTGTGTCACAGACTCAGGGGAAGAGTAGACCGCCCCCTGTCTCTGTATCATAGACTCAGGGGATGTGCAGACCGCCCCCTGTCTCTTTATCAGAGATTCAGGGAATGTGTAGACTGCCCCCTGTCTCTGTATCACAGACTCAGTGGATGAGTCGACCGCCCCCTGTCTCTGTATCACAGACTCAGTGGATGAGAAGACCGCCCCCTGTCTCTGTATCAAAGACTCAGGGGATGAGTAGACCGCCCCCTGTCTCTGTATCTCAGACTCAGGGGATGAGTAGACCGCCCCCTGTCTTGGCATCACAGACTCAGTGGATGAGCAGACTGCCCCCTGTCTTTGGATCACAAACTCAGTGGATGAGCAGACCGCCCCCTGTCTCTGTATCACAAACTCAGTGGATGAGCAGACTGCCCCCTGTCTCTGTATCACAGACTCGGGGGATGAGTAAACTGCCACTTGTCTCTGTATCACAGACTAAGGGAATGTGTAGACCGCCCCCTGTCTCTGTATCATTGATTCAGGGGATGAGTAGACCGCCCCCTGTCTCTGTGTCACAGACTCAGTGGATGAGAAGACCGCCCCCTGTCTTTGTATCACACAATCAGTGGATGAGTAGACCGTCCCCTGTCTTTGTATCACAAACTCAGTGGATGAGCAGACTGCCCACTGTCTCTGTATCAAAGACTCAGGGGATGCGTAGACCGCCCCCTGTCTCTTTATCACACACTCGGGGGATGAGAAGACCGCCCCCTGTCTCTGTATCAAAGACTCAGGGGATGAGAAGACCGCCCCCTGTCTCTGTATCAAAGACTCAGGGGATGAGAAGACCGCCCCCTGTCTCTGTATCAAAGACTCAGGGGATGAGTAGACCGCCCCCTGTCTCTGTATCACAGAGTCAGTGGATGAGTAGACTGCCCACTGTCTCTGTATCAAAGACTCAGGGGATGCGTAGACCGCCCCCTGTCTCTGTATCACACACTGAGGGGATGAGTAGGCCGCCCCCTGTCTCTGTTTCACAGACTCGGGGGATGAGTCGACCGCCCCCTGTCTCTGGATCATTGATTCAGGGGATGAATGGACCGCCCCCTGTCTCTGTGTCACAGACTCAGGCGATGAGCAGACTGCCCCCTGTCTCTGTAACACAGTGTCAGTAGATGAGTAGACCGTCACCTGTCTCTGTATCACAGACTCAGTGGATGAGAAGACCGCCCCCTGTCTCTGTATCAAAGACTCAGGGGATGAATAGACCGCCCCCTGTCTCTGTATCACAGACTCAGGGGATGAATAGACCGCCCCCTGTCTCTGTATCACAGACTCAGAGTATGAGTAGACCGCCCCCTGTCTCTGTCTCACACACTCGGGGGATGAGTAGACCGCCCCCTGTCTCTGTATCTCAGACTCAGGAGAAGAGTAGACCGCCCCCTGTCTCTGTATCATAGACTCAGGGGATGCGTAGACCGCCCCCTGTCTCTTTATCACACACTCGGGGGATGAGTAGACCGCCCCCTGTCTCTGTATCACAGACTAGGGGGATGAGTCGACCGCCCCCTGTCGCTGCATCACCGACTCGGGGGATGAGAAGACCGCCCCCTGTCGCTGTATCACCGACTCGGGGGATGAGTAGACCGCCCCCTGTCTCTGGATCATTGATTCAGGGGATGAATGGACCGCCCCCTGTCTCTGTGTCACAGACTCAGGCGATGAGAAGACCGCCCCCTGTCTCTGTATCAAAGACTCAGGGGATGAGTAGACCGTCACCTGTCTCTGTATCACAGACTCAGTGGATGAGAAGACCGCCCCCTGTCTCTGTATCAAAGACTCAGGGGATGCGTAGACCGCACCCTGTCTCTGTATCTCAGAGTCAGCAGATGACTAGACCGCCCCCTGTCTCTGTATCACGTACTCGCGGGATGAGTTGAGCCCCCCCTGTCTCTGTATCACAGACTCAGGGGATGCGTAGACCGCACCCTGTCTCTGTATCTCAGAGTCAGCGGATGAGTAGACCGCCCCCTGTCTCTGTATCACAGCCACAAGCGGTGAGTAGACCGCCCCCTGTCTCTGTATCTCAGACTGAGGGGATAAGTAGACCGCCCCCTGTCTCTGTGTCACAAACTCTGGGGATGAGTAGACCAACACCTGTCTTTGAATCACAGACTAAGGGGACGGGTAGACCGTCCCCTGTCTCTGTATCACAGACTCAGTGGATGAGAAGACCGCCCCCTGTCTTTGTATCACACAATCAGTGGATGAGTAGACCGTCCCCTGTCTTTGTATCACAAACTCAGTGGATGAGCAGACTGCCCACTGTCTCTGTATCAAAGACTCAGGGGATGCGTAGACCGCCCCCTGTCTCTTTATCACACACTCGGGGGATGAGAAGACCGCCCCCTGTCTCTGTATCAAAGACTCAGGGGATGAGAAGACCGCCCCCTGTCTCTGTATCAAAGACTCAGGGGATGAGAAGACCGCCCCCTGTCTCTGTATCAAAGACTCAGGGGATGAGTAGACCGCCCCCTGTCTCTGTATCACAGAGTCAGTGGATGAGTAGACCGTCCCCTGTCTCTGTATCACAGACTCAGTGGATGAGCAGACTGCCCACTGTCTCTGTATCAAAGACTCAGGGGATGCGTAGACCGCCCCCTGTCTCTTTATCACACACTCAGGGGATGAGTAGACCGCCCCCTGTCTCTGTATCATTGATTCAGTGAATGAGTAGACCGCCCCCTGTCTCTGGATCATTGATTCAGGGGATGAATGGACCGCCCCCTGTCTCTGTGTCACAGACTCAGGCGATGAGCAGACTGCCCACTGTCTCTGTATCACAGACTCAGGGGATGAGTAGACCGCCCCCTGTCTCTGTATCACAGTGTCAGTGGATGAGTAGACCGTCACCTGTCTCTGTATCACAGACTCAGTGGATGAGAAGACCGCCCCCTGTCTCTGTTTCACAGACTCAGGAGATGAGTAGACCAACCCCTGTCTCTGTATCAAAGACTCAAGGGATGAATAGACCGCACCCTGTCTCTGTATCTCAGAGTCAGCGGATGACTAGACAGCCCCCTGTCTCTGTATCACAGCCACAAGGGGTGAGTAGACCGCCCCCTGTCTCTGTATCTCAGACTCAGGAGAAGAGTAGACCGCCCCCTGTCTCTGTATCATAGACTCAGGGGATGCGTAGACCGCCCCCTGTCTCTTTATCACACACTCGGGGGATGAGTAGACCGCCCCCTGTCTCTGTATCACAGACTCGGGGGATGAGTCGACCGCCCCTTGTCGCTGTATCACCGACTCGGGGGATGGAAAGACCGCCCCCTGTCGCTGTATCACCGACTCGGGGGATGAGTAGACCGCCCCCTGTCTCTGTATCATTGATTCAGTGGATGAGTAGACCGCCCCCTGTCTCTGGATCATTGATTCAGGGGATGAATGGACCGCCCCCTGTCTCTGTGTCACAGACTCAGGCGATGAGAAGACCGCCCACTGTCTCTGTATCAAAGACTCAGGGGATGAGTAGACCGTCACCTGTCTCTGTATCACAGACTCAGTGGATGAGAAGACCACCCCCTGTCTCTGTATCAAAGTCTCAGGGGATGCGTAGACCGCACCCTGTCTCTGTATCTCAGAGTCAGCGGATGACTAGACCGCCCCCTGTCTCTGTATCACGTACTCGCGGGATGAGTAGACCGCCCCCTGTCTCTGTATCACAGACTCAGGGGATGAGTGGACCGCCCCCTGTCTCTGTATCACACACTCGGGGGATGAGTAGACCGCCCCCTGTCTCTTTATCTGAGATTCAGGGTATGAGTAGACCGCCCCCTGTCTCTGTATCACAGACTGAGGGGATAAGTAGACCGCCCCCTGTCTCTGTGTCACAAACTCTGGGGATGAGTAGACCAACACCTGTCTTTGAATCACAGACTAAGGGGACGGGTAGACCGTCCCCTGTCTTTGTATCACACACTCAGTGGATGAGCAGACTGCCCCCTGTCTCTGTATCATCGACTCAGGGGAAGACTAGACCGCCCCCTGTCTTTGTATCACAGACTCAGGGGATGTGTAGACCGCCTCCTGTCTCTGTATCACAGACTCAGGGGATGAGCAGAACGCCTCCTGTCTTTGTATCACAGACTCAGGGGATGAGTAGACCGCCTCCTGTCTCTGTATCACAGACTCAGGGGATGATTAGACAGCCCCCTTTCTCTGTATCACTGTCTCAGGGTATGAGTAGACCGCCCCCTGTCCCCGTCTCGCACACTCGGGGGATGGTTAGAGCGCCCCCTGTCTCTGTATCATTGATTCAGGGGATGAGTAGACGGCCCCCTGTCTCTGTATCACCGACTCAGGGGATCAGTAGACCCCCCCCTCGCTCTGTATCACAGACTCAGGGGATGAGCAGACCGCCTCCTGTCTCTGTATGACAGACTCAGGGAATGAGTAGACCGCCCCATATCACTGTATTACAAATTTAGGGGATGAGTAGACCGGCCCCTGTCTCTGCATCACAAACTCAGGGGATGATTTGTCCGCCCACTGTCTCTGCATCACAGACTCAGGAGATGAGTTGAACGTCCCCTGTCTTTGTATCACACACTCAGTGGATGAGCAGACTGCCCCCTGTCTGTATCTCACAGACTCAGGGGATGAGTAGACCACCCCAAGTCTTTGTCTCACAGACTCAGGGGATGAGTAGAACGTCCCCTGTCTTTGTATCACACACTCAGTGGAAGAGCAGACTGCCCACTGTCTCTGTATCACAGATTCAGGGGATGAGTAGACCGCCCCCTGTCTCTGAATCGCAGACTGAGGGGATGAGTAGAACGCCCCCTTCCTCTCTATCACAGACCCAGTGGATGAGTAAACCGCCCCCTGTCTCTGTATCAAAGACTCAGGGGATGAGTAGACATCCCCCTTTCTCTGTATCACAGACGCAGGGGATGAGTTGATCGCCTCCTGTCTCTGTATCACAGACTCAGGGGATGATTAGACAGCCGCCTTTCTCGGTCTCACAGACTCGGGGGATGAGTCGACCACCCCCAGTCTCTGTATCATTGATACAGGGGATGAGCAGACCGCCCCCTGTCTCTGCATCACAGAGTCAGTGGATGAGCAGAGCGCCCCCTGTCTCTGTATCTCAGAGTCAGGGGATGACTAGACCGCCCCCTGTGTTTGTATCACACACTCAGTGGATGAGTAGACAGGCCCCTGTCTCTGTATGAAAGACTCAGGGGATGATAAGACAGCCCCCTGTCTCTGCACCATAGACTCAGGTAATGAGCAGACCACCTCCTGTCTCTGTATCACAGACTCGGGGGATGATTAGACAGCCCCCTGTCTCTGTATCACAGCCACAAGGGATGAATAGACCGCCCCCTGTCTTTGTATCACAGACTCAGGGGATGAGTAGACCGCCCCCTGTCTCTGTATCAACGACTCAGGGGAAGAGTAGACCGCCCCCTTTCTTTGTATCACAGACTCAGGGGATGAGTAGACCGCTTCCTGTCTCTGTATCACCGACTCAGGGGATGTGTAGACCGCCCCCTGTCTCTGTATCAACGACTCAGGGGATGAGTAGACCGTCCCCTTTCTCTGTATCACAGACTCAGGGTATGAGTAGACCGCCCCCGGTCTTGTATCACCGACTCAGGGGATGAGTAGACCGCCCCCTGTCTCTGTATCAACGACTCAGGGGATGAGTAGACTGCCCCCTGTCTCTGTATCACAGACTCAGGGGATGATTAGACCGCCCCCGGTCTTGTATCATTGATTCAGGGGATGAGTAGACTGCCTCCTGTCTCTGTATCACAGACTCTGGGAATGAGTAGACCGCCCCCTGTCTCTGGATAATCGACTCAGGGGTTGAGTAGACCGCCTCCTGTCTCTGTATCACCGACTCAGGGGATGAGTAGTCCGCCCCCTGTCTTTGTATCACGGACTCAGGGGATGAGTAGAGCGCCCCCTGTCTCTGTATCACACACTCACGGGATGAGTTGACCGCCCCCGTACTCTGTGTCACAGACCCAGGGGATGAGTAATCTGCCCCTTGTCTCTGTATCTCAGACTCAGGGGATGAGTAGACCGCCCCTTGTCTCGGTATCACAAAGTTAGGGGATGAGTAGACCGCCCCCTGTCTCTGTATCACGGGCTCAGTGGATGAGTAGACCGCCCCCTGTCTCTGTATCACAGACTCAGTGGATGAGTAGACCGCCCCCTGTCTCTTTATCACAGACTCAGGTGATGAGCAGACCGCACACTTTCGCTGTATTACAGACTCAGGGGATGAGGAGTCCCCCCACTGTCTCTGTATAGCAAATTCGGGATGAGTAGACCGCCCCCTGTCTCTGTATCTCAGACCCAGGGGATGAGTAGAGCGCCCCCTTTCTTTGTATCACACTCTCGGGAGATGAGTAGACCGCCCCCTGTCTCTGTATCACAGACTCAGGGTATGAGTAGACCGCCCCCTGTCTCAGGATCACACACTCGGGGGATGAGTCGACCGCCCCATGTTTCGTTATCACATTCTCAGGGGATGAGTAGTCCACCCCCTGTCTCTGTAACTCAGAATTTGGGGATGTGTAGACAGCCCCCTGTCTCTGCATCACAGACTCAGGGGATGAGTAAACTGCCACTTGTCTCTGTATCACAGACTCAAGGGATGTGCAGACCACCCCCTTTCTCTGTATCTCAGAATTTGGGGATGAGTAGACGGCCCCCTGTCTCTGTCCCACAGACTCAGGTGATGAGTAGAACTCCTCCTGTCTCTGTGTCACAGACTCAGGGGATGATTAGACCGCCCCCTGTCTCAGTATCGTAGACTCAGCGGATGTGTAGTCCGCCCCCTGTCTCTCTATCATAGACTCAGGGAATGAGTAGACCGCCCCCTGTCTCTGTATCACCGAATCAGGGAATGAGTAGAAGACCCCCTGTCCCTTTATCACACACTCGGGCGATGAGTAGACCGCCCCCTGTCTCTGTATCACAGACTCAGGTGATGAGCAGACCGCACACTTTCTCTGTATGACCGACTCAGGGGATGAGTAGACCGCCCCCTGTCTCTGTATAAAAAACTCGGGATGAGTAGACCGCCTCCTGTCTCTGTATCACAGACTCACGGGATGAGTAGACCGCACCCTGTCTCTCTGTCACACACTCAGGATTGAATACATCTCCCCCAGTCTCTGTCTCATAGACCCAGGTGATGAGTCGAATGGCCCCTGTCTATATTTCAGGGACTTTGGGGCTAAGTAGACCGCCCCCTGTCTCCGTATCACAAATTTGGGGAATGAGTAGATGGCCCCCTGTCTCTGTATCACAGACTCAGGGGATGAGTAGAGCGCCCCCTGTCTCTGTATCACAGACTCAGGGGATGGGTAGAGCGCCCCCTATCTCTGTATCACAGACTCAGGGGATGAGTAGACCCCCCCCTTCCTCTGTCTCACAGACCCAGGGGATGAGTAAACTTCCCCTTTTCTCTGTATCTCAGACTCAGGGGATGAGCAGACTGCCCCCTTTCTCTGTATCACACACTCGGGAGATGAGTAGACCGCCCCCTGTATTTGTATCACAGACTCAGGGGATGAGTAGACCGCCCCCTGTCTCTGTTTCACAGACTGAGTGGATGAGCAAACTGCCCCCTGTCTCTGCATCACAGACTCAGGGGATGAATAAACTGCCACTTGTCTCTGTACCACAGCCACAAGGGAAGTGCAGACCGACCCCTGTCTCTGTATCTCAGACACAGGGGAAGAGTAGACCGCCCCCTGTCTCAGTATCATAGACTCAGGGGATGTGTAGACCGCCCCCTGTCTCACTATCATGGACTCAGGGGGTGAGTAGAGCGCCTCCAGTCTCTCTATCATGGTCTCAGGGGATGAGTAGAGCGCCCGCTGTCACTGTATCATTGACTCAGGGGATGAGTAGACCGCCCCCTGTCTCTGTATCACAGACTCAGTGGATGAGTAGACCGCCCCCTGTCTCTGTATCATGGTCTCAGGGGATGGGTAGACCGCCTCCTGTCACTGTATCAAAGACTCAGGGGATGAGTAGACCGCCCCCTGTCTCTGTATCACAGACTCAGTGGATGAGTAGACCGCCCCCTGTCTCTGGATCATAGACTCAGGGGATGAGTAGAACGCCTCCTGTCACTGTATTAAAGACTCAGGCAATGAGTAGACCGCCCCCTTTCTCTGTGTCACAGACTCAGTGGATGAGAAGACCGGCCCCTGTCTCTGTATCAAAGACTCAGGGGATGAGCAGACCGCCCCCTGTTTCTGAATCACAGACTCAGTGAATGAGTAGACCGCCCCCTGTTTCTGTATCACATACTCAGGGGATGAGTAGACCGCCCCCTGTCTCTGTATCACGGGCTCAGTGGATGAGTGGACCGCCCCCTGTCTCTGTATCACAGACTCAGTGGATGAGAAGACCGGCCCCTGTTTCTGTATCACATACTCAGGGGATGAGTAGATCGCCCCCTGTCTCTGTATCACAGACTCAGTGGATGAGTAGAACGCCCCCTGTCTCTGTATCACGGGCTCAGGGGGTGAGTAGACCGGCCCCTCTCTCTGTGTCACAGACTCAGTGGATGAGTAGACCGCCCCCTGTCTCTTTATCACACATTCGGGGGATGAGTAGACCGCCCACTGTCTCTGTATCACAGACTCAGGTGATGAGTAGACCGCCCCCTTCCTCTGTATCACAAACCCAGGGGCAGAGTAAACTGCCCCTTGTCTCTGTATCTCAGACTCAGGGGATGAGTAGACTGCCCCCTTTCTCTGTATCACACAATTGGGGGATGAGTAGACCGCCTTCTGTCTCTGTATCAACGACTCAGGGAATGAGTAGACCGCACACTTTCTCTGTATGACAGACTCAGGGGATGAGTAGACCGCCCCCTGTATCTGTATAACAAACTCGGGATGAGTAGACCGCCCCCTGTCTCTGTATCACAGACTCAGGTGATGAGTAGACCGCACACTTTCTCTGTATGACAGACTCAGGGGATGAGTAGACCGCCCCCTGTATCTGTATAACAAACTCGGGATGAGTAGACCGCCCCCTGTCTATGTTAACAAACTCGGGATGAGTAGACCTCCCCCTGCATTTGTATCACAGACTCAGGGGATGAGTAGAGCGCCCACTGTCTCTGTTTCACAGACTGAGTGGATGAGCAGACTGCCCCCTGTCTCTGTATCACAGACTCGGGATGAGTAGACCGCCCCCTGTCTCAGGATCACAGACTCAGGGAATGAGTAGACCACCCCCTGTCTCTGCATCACAGACTCAGGGAATGAGTAGACCACCCCCTGTCTCTGCATCACAGACTCAGGGAATGAGTATACCGCCCCCTGTCTCTGTATCACAGACTCAGTGGATGAGTAGAACGCCTCCTGTCACTGAATTAAAGACTCAGGCAATGAGTAGACCGCCCCCTGTCTCTGTGTCACAGACTCAGGGGAAGAGTAGACCGCCCCCTGTCTCAGTATCATAGACTCAGGGGATGTGCAGTCCGCCCCCTGTCTCTCTATCATAGACTCAGGGGATGAGATGACCGCCCCCTGTCTCTCTATCATAGACTCAGGGGGTGAGTTGAGCGCCTGCTGATTCTGTATCAGACTCAGGGAATGGGTAGACCACCTGCTGATTCTGTATCAGACTCAGGGAATGGGTAGACCACCTCCTGTCTCTGTATCACATACTCAAGGGATGAGTTGACTGCCCCCTGTCTCTGTCTCACAGACTCAGGGAATGAGTGGACCGCCCCCTGTCTCTGTATCACAGACTCAGTGGATGAGTAGACCGCCCCCTGTCTCTGTCTCACAGACTCAGGGAATGAGTAGACCGCCCCCTGTCTCTGTATCACAGACTCAGTGGATGAGTAGACCGTCCCCTTTCTCTGTATCACAGACTCAGTGGATGAGTAGACCGCCTCCTGTCACTGTATCAAAGACTCAGGCAATGAGTAGACCGCCCCCTGTCTCTGTATCACAGACTCAGTGGATGAGTAGACCGTCCCCTTTCTCTGTATCACAGACTCAGTGGATGAGAAGACCGGCCCCAGTCTCTGTATCAAAGACTCAGGGGATGAGTAGACCGCCCCCTGTCTCTGTTTCACAGACTCAGTGGATGAGTAGACCGCCCCCTGTCTCTGTATCACAGACTCAGTGGATGAGAAGACCGGCCCCTGTCTCTGTATCAAAGACTCAGGGGATGAGTAGAGCGACCCCTGTCTCTGTATCATAGACTCAGCGGATGAGTAGACCGCCTCCTGTCTCTGCATCACATACTCAAGGGATGAGTACACCGCCCCCTGTCTCTGTCTCACAGACTCAGTGCATGAGAAGACCGGCCCCTGTCTCTGTATCAAAGACTCTGGGGATGAGTAGACCGCCTCCTGTCACTGTATCAAAGACTCAGGCAATGAGTAGACCGCCCCCTGTCTCTGTATCACAGACTCAGTGGATGAGTAGACCGCCTCCTGTCACTGTATCAAAGACTCAGGCAATGAGTAGACCGCCTCCTGTCTCTGTATCACAGACTCAAGGGATGTGCAGACCACCCCCTTTCTCTGTATCTCAGAATTTGGGGATGAGTAGACAGCCCCCTGTCTCTGTCCCACAGACTCAGGTGATGAGTAGAACTCCTCCTGTCTCTGTGTCACAGACTCAGGGGATGATTAGACCGCCCCCTGTCTCTGTATCACAGCCACAAGGGATGTGTAGACCGACCCCTGTCTCTGTATCTCAGACTCAGGGGAAGAGTAGACCGCCCCCTGTCTCAGTATCATAGACTCAGCGGATGTGTAGTCCGCCCCCTGTCTCTCTATCATAGACTCAGGGGATGAGATGACTGCCCCCTGTCTCTCTATCATAGACTCAGGGGGTGAGTAGACCGCCCCCTGTCTCTGTATCATTGACTCAGGGAATGAGTAGACCGCCTGCTGATTCTGTATCAGACTCAGGGAATGGGTAGACCACCTCCTGTCTCTGTATCACATACTCAAGGGATGAGTTGACTGCCCCCTGTCTCTGTCTCACAGACTCAGGGAATGAGTATACCGCCCCCTGTCTCTGAATCACAGACTCAGCGGAAGAGAAGACCGGCCCCTGTCTCTGTAACACAGACTCAGTGGATGAGTAGACCGCCCCCTGTCTCTGTAACACAGACTCAGTGGATGAGAAGACCGGCCCCCCCCTGTCTCTGTATGAAAGACTCAGGGGATGAGTAGAGCGCCCCCTGTCTCTCTATCATGGACTCAGGGGATGAGTAGACCGCCTCCTGTCTCTGCATCACAAACTCAAGGTATGAGCAGACCACCCCCTGTCTCTGTATCACAGAGTCAGGGAATGAGTGTACCGCCCCCTGTCTCTGTATCACAGACTCAGGGGATGAGTAGAGAGACCCCTGTCTCTGTATCACAGACTCAGGGGATGAGTAGACCGCCCCCTGTCTCTGAATCACAGACTCAGTGGATGAGAAGACCGGCCCCTGTCTCTGTATCAAAGACTCAGGGGATGAGTAGAGCGACCCCAGTCTCTGTATCACAGACTCAGGGGATGAGTAGACTGGCCCCTGTCTCTGTATCAAAGACTCAGGGGATGAGTAGACCACCCCGTGTCTCTGTCTCACAGACTCAGGTGATGAGTAGACCGCACACTTTTGCTGTATTACAGACTCAGGGGATGAGGAGGCCCCCCACTGTCTCTGTATAGCAAACTCGGGATGAGTAGACCGCCCCCTGTCTCTGTATCTCAGACCCAGGGGATGAGTAGAGCGCCCCCTTTCTTTGTATCACACTCTCGGGAGATGAGTAGACCGCCCCCTGTCTCTGTATCACAGACTCAGGGTATGAGTAGACCGCCCCCTGTCTCAGGATCACACACTCGGGGGATGAGTCGACCGCCCCATGTTTCGATATCACATTCTCAGGGGATGAGTAGTCCACCCCCTGTCTCTGTAACTCAGAATTTGGGGATGTGTAGACAGCCCCCTGTCTCTGCATCACAGACTCAGGGGATGAGTAAACTGCCACTTGTCTCTGTATCACAGACTCAAGGGATGTGCAGACCACCCCCTTTCTCTGTATCTCAGAATTTGGGGATGAGTAGACGGCCCCCTGTCTCTGTCCCACAGACTCAGGTGATGAGTAGAACTCCTCCTGTCTCTGTGTCACAGACTCAGGGGATGATTAGACCGCCCCCTGTCTCAGTATCGTAGACTCAGCGGATGTGTAGTCCGCCCCCTGTCTCTCTATCATAGACTCAGGGGATGAGATGACCGCCCCCTGTCTCTGTATCATTGACTCAGGGAATGAGTAGACCGCCCCCTGTCTCTGTATCACCGAATCAGGGAATGAGTAGAAGACCCCCTGTCCCTTTATCACACACTCGGGCGATGAGTAGACCGCCCCCTGTCTCTGTATCACAGACTCAGGTGATGAGCAGACCGCACACTTTCTCTGTATGACCGACTCAGGGGATGAGTAGACCGCCCCCTGTCTCTGTATAAAAAACTCGGGATGAGTAGACCGCCTCCTGTCTCTGTATCACAGACTCACGGGATGAGTAGACCGCACCCTGTCTCTCTGTCACACACTCAGGATTGAATACATCTCCCCCAGTCTCTGTCTCATAGACCCGGGTGATGAGTAGAATGGCCCCTGTCTATATTTCAGGGACTTTGGGGCTAGGTAGACCGCCCCCTGTCTCCGTATCACAAATTTAGGGAATGAGTAGACGGCCCCCTGTCTCTGTATCACAGACTCAGGGGATGAGTAGAGCGCCCCCTATCTCTGTATCTCAGACTCAGGGGATGAGTAGACCCCCCCCTTCCTCTGTCTCACAGACCCAGGGGATGAGTAAACTGCCCCTTTTCTCTGTATCTCAGACTCAGGGGATGAGCAGACTGCCCCCTTTCTCTGTATCACACACTCGGGAGATGAGTAGACCGCCCGCTGTATTTGTATCACAGACTCAGGGGATGAGTAGAGTGCCCCCTGTCTCTGTTTCACAGACTGAGTGGATGAGCAAACTGCCCCCTGTCTCTGCATCACAGACTCAGGGGATGAATAAACTGCCACTTGTCTCTGTACCACAGACTCAGGTGATGAGTAGAACACCTCCTGTCTCTGTGTCACAGACTCAGGGGATGATTAGACAGCCCCCTGTCTGTGCATCACAGACTCAGGGGATGTGTAAACTGCCCCTTGTCTCTGTCCCACAGACTCAGGTGATGAGTAGACAGCCCCCTGTCTCTGTATCTCAGACACAGGGGAAGAGTAGACCGCCCCCTGTCTCAGTATCATAGACTCAGGGGATGTGTAGACCGCCCCCTGTCTCACTATCATGGACTCAGGGGGTGAGTAGAGCGCCTCCTGTCTCTGTGTCACAGACTCAGGGGATGATTAGACAGCCCCCTGTCTCTGTATCTCAGACACAGGGGAAGAGTAGACCGCCCCCTGTCTCAGTATCATAGACTCAGGGGATGTGTAGACCGCCCCCTGTCTCACTATCATGGACTCAGGGGGTGAGTAGAGCGCCTCCTGTCTCTGTATCACAGACTCAGTGGATGAGTAGACCGTCCCCTGTCTCTGTATCATAGACTCAGGGGATGAGTAGAGCGCCCGCTGTCACTGTATCATTGACTCAGGGGATGAGTAGACCGCCCCCTGTCTCTGTATCACAGACTCAGTGGATGAGTAGACCGCCCCCTGTCTCTGTATCATAGACTCAGGGGATGAGTAGACCGCCCCCTGTCTCTGTATCAAAGACTCAGGGGATGAGTAGACCGCCCCCTGTCTCTGGATCATAGACTCAGGGGATGAGTAGAACGCCTCCTCTCACTGTATTAAAGACTCAGGCAATGAGTAGACCGCCCCATTTCTCTGTGTCACAGACTCAGTGGATGAGAAGACCGGCCCCTGTCTCTGTATCAAAGACTCAGGGGATGAGCAGACCGCCCCCTGTTTCTGAATCACAGACTCAGTGAATGAGTAGACCGCCCCCTGTTTCTGTATCACATACTCAGGGGATGAGTAGACCGCCCCCTGTCTCTGTATCACGGGCTCAGTGGATGAGTGGACCGCCCCCTGTCTCTGTATCACAGACTCAGTGGATGAGAAGACCGGCCCCTGTTTCTGTATCACATACTCAGGGGATGAGTGGACCGCCCCCTGTCTCTGTATCACGGGCTCAGTGGATGAGTAGACCGCCCCCTGTCTCTGTATCACAGACTCAGTGGATGAGTAGAACGCCCCCTGCCTCTGTATCACGGGCTCAGGGGGTGAGTAGACCGGCCCCTCTCTCTGTGTCACAGACTCAGTGGATGAGTAGACCGCCCCCTGTCTCTTTATCACACATTCGGGGGATGAGTAGACCGCCCACTGTCTCTGTATCACAGACTCAGGTGATGAGTAGACCGCCCCCTTCCTCTGTATCACAAACCCAGGGGCAGAGTAAACTGCCCCTTGTCTCTGTATCTCAGACTCAGGGGATGAGTAGACTGCCCCCTTTCTCTGTATCACACAATTGGGGGATGAGTAGACCGCCTTCTGTCTCTGTATCAACGACTCAGGGAATGAGTAGACCGCACACTTTCTCTGTATGACAGACTCAGGGGATGAGTAGACCGCCCCCTGTATCTGTATAACAAACTCGGGATGAGTAGACCGCCCCCTGTCTCTGTATCACAGACTCAGGTGATGAGTAGACCGCACACTTTCTCTGTATGACAGACTCAGGGGATGAGTAGACCGCCCCCTGTATCTGTATAACAAACTCGGGATGAGTAGACCGCCCCCTGTCTATGTTAACAAACTCGGGATGAGTAGACCTCCCCCTGCATTTGTATCACAGACTCAGGGGATGAGTAGAGCGCCCCCTGTCTCTGTTTCACAGACTGAGTGGATGAGCAGACTGCCCCCTGTCTCTGTATCACAGACTCGGGATGAGTAGACCGCCCCCTGTCTCAGGATCACAGACTCAGGGAATGAGTAGACCACCCCCTGTCTCTGCATCACAGACTCAGGGAATGAGTATACCGCCCCCTGTCTCTGTATCACAGACTCAGTGGATGAGTAGAACGCCTCCTGTCACTGTATTAAAGACTCAGGCAATGAGTAGACCGCCCCCTGTCTCTGTGTCACAGACTCAGGGGAAGAGTAGACCGCCCCCTGTCTCAGTATCATAGACTCAGGGGATGTGCAGTCCGCCCCCTGTCTCTCTATCATCGACTCAGGGGATGAGATGACCGCCCCCTGTCTCTCTATCATAGACTCAGGGGGTGAGTAGAGCGCCCCCTGTCACTGTATCATTGACACAGGGAATGAGTAGACCGCTTGCTGTTTCTGTATCACCTACTCAAGGGATGAGTAGACCGCCCCCTGTCTCTGTATCAGACTCAGGGAATGAGTAGACCGCCTCCTGTCTCTGTAGCACAGACTCAAGGGATGAGTAGAGAGACCCCTGTCTCTGTATCACAGACTCAGGGGATGAGTAGACCACCCCGTGTCTCTGTCTCACAGACTCAGGGGATGAGTAGACCACCCCCTGTCTCTGTCTCACAGACTCAGTGGATGAGTAGACCGCCCCCTGTCTCTGTTTCATTGACTCAGGGGATGAGTAGACCGTCTCCTGTCACTGTATCAAAGACTCAGGCAATGAGTAGACCGCCCCCTGTCTCTGTATCACAGACTCAGTGGATGAGAAGACCGGCCCCTGTCTCTCTATCAAACACTCAGGGGATGAGTAGACCGCCCCCTGTCTCTGTTTCATTGACTCAGGGGATGAGTAGACCGTCTCCTGTCACTGTATCAAAGACTCAGGCAATGAGTAGACCGCCCCCTGTTTCTGTATCACAGACTCAGTGAATGAGTAGAGCGCCCCCTCTCTCTGTATCACAGACTCAGTGGATGAGTGGACCGCCCCTGTCTCTGTATCACAGAGTCAGTGGATGAGTGGACCGCCCCCTGTCTCTGTACCACAGACACAGTGGATGAGTGGACCGCCCCCTGTCTCTGTATCTCAGACTCAGGGGATGAGTAGACCGCCCCCTCTCTCTGTATCACAGACTCAGTGGATGAGTAGACCGCCCCCTGTCTCTGAATCACAGACTCAGTGGATGAGAAGACCGGCCCCTGTCTCTGTAACACAGACTCAGTGGATGAGAAGACCGGCCCCGCCCTGTCTCTGTATGAAAGACTCAGGGGATGAGTAGAGCGCCCCCTGTCTCTGTCTCACAAACTCAAGGGATGAGTAGACCACCCCCTGTCTCTGTATCACAGTCAGGGAATGAGTGTACCGCCCCCTGTCTCTGTATCACAGACTCAGTGGTGAGAAGACCGGCCCCTGTCTCTGTATCAAAGACTCAGGGGATGAGTAGACCACCCCCTGTCTCTGTCTCACAGACTCAGTGGATGAGTAGACCGCCCCCTGTCTCTGTATCATTGACTCAGGGGATGAGTAGACCGTCTCCTGTCACTGTATCAAAGACTCAGGCAATGAGTAGACCGCCCCCTGTCTCTGTATCACAGACTCAGTGGATGAGAAGACCGGCCCCTGTCTCTCTATCAAACACTCAGGGGATGAGTAGACCGCCCCCTGTTTCTGTATCACAGACTCAGTGAATGAGTAGAGCGCCCCCTCTCTCTGTTTCACAGACTCAGTGGATGAGTAGACCGCCTCCTGTCTCTGCATCACATACTCAAGGGATGTGTAGACCGACCCCTGTCTCTATCTATCAGACTCAGGTGATGAGTAGACCGCCTCCTGTCTCTGTGTCACAGACTCAGGGGATGATTAGACAGCCCCCTGTCTCTGGATCACAGCCACAAGGGATGTGTAGACCGACCCCTGTCTCTGTATATCAGACTCAGGGGAAGAGTAGACCGCCCCCTGTCTCAGTATCATAGACTCAGGGGGTGAGTAGAGCGCCCCCTGTCATTGTATCATTGACTCAGGGAATGTGTAGACCGCCTCCTGTTTCTGTATCACATACTCAAGGGATGAGTAGACCGCCTCCTGTCTCTGTATCACAGACTCTTTGGATGAGTAGACCGTCCCCTGTCTCGGTATCACAGAGTCAGTGGATGGGAAGACCGGCCCCAGTCTCTGTATCAAAGACTCAGGGGATGAGTAGAGCGACCCCTGTCTCTGTATCATAGACTCAGCGGATGAGTAGACCGCCTCCTGTTTCTGCATCACAGACTCAGTGGATGAGTAGAGCGCCCCCTGTCTCTGTCTCACAGACTCAGGGGATGAGTAGAGCGCCCCCTGTCTCTGTATCACAGACTCAGTGGATGAGTAGACCGCCCCCTGTCTCTGGATCACAGACTCAGTGGATGAGTAGACCGTCCCCTATCTCTGTATCACAGACTCAATGGATAAGAAGACCGCCCCCTGTCTCTGCATCACAGAGTCAGTGGATGAGTAGACCGCCCCCTGTCTTTGTATCACAGACTCAGGGGATGAGTAAACTGCCCCTTGTCTCTGTACCACAGACTCAGGTGATGAGTAGACCGCCCCCTGTCTCTGTATCACAAATTTAGGGGATGAGTAGTCCGCCCCCTGTTTCTGCATCACAGACCCAGGAGATGAGCAGACAGCCCCCTGTCTCAGTTTCACAGCCACAAGGGATGAGTAGACCGCCCCCTGTCTCTGCATCTCAGACTCAGGGGAAGAGTCGACCGCCCCCTGTCTCTGTATCTCAGACTCATGGGAAGAGTAGAACGCCCCCTGTCTCTGTATCATCGACTCAGGGGAAGAGAAGAACGCCCCCTGTCTCTGTATCTCAGACTCAGGGGAAGAGTAGAACGCCCCCTGTCTCTGTATCATCGACTCAGGGGAAGAGTAGAACGCCCCCTGCCTCTGTATCACAGACTCATGTGATGCGTAGACCGTCCCCTGTCTCTGTTTCACAGACTCAGGGGATGATTAGACAGCCCCCTTTCTCTGTATCACAGACTCAGCGGATGAGTAGACTGCCCCCTTTCTCTGTATCACAGACTCAAGGAATGAGTAGACCACCCCCTGTCTCTGTATCACAGACTCAGCGGATGAGTAGACTGCCCCCTTTCTCTGTATCACAGACTCAGGGTTTGAGTAGACCGCCTCCTGTCACTGTATCACAGACTCAGTGGATGAGTGGACAGTCCCCTTTCTCTGTATCACAGACTCATTGGATGAGAAGACCAGCCCCAGTCTCTGTATCAAAGACTCAGGGGGTGAGTAGACCGCCCGCTGTCTCTCGATCATAGACTCAGGGGATGAGTAGAGCGCCCCCTGTCTCTCTATCATGGACTCAGGGGATGAGTAGACCGCCTCCTGTCTCTGCATCACAAACTCAAGGGATGAGTAGACCACCCCCTGTCTCTGTATCACAGACTCAGGGAATGAGTGTACCGCCCCCTGTCTCTGCATCACAGACACAGTGGATGAGAAGACCGGCCCCTGTCTCTGTATCAAAGACTCAGGGGATGAGTAGACCGCCCCCTGTTTCTGTCTCATAGACTCAGAGGATGAGTAGACCGCCTCCTGTCACTGTATCAAAGACTCAGGGGATGAGTAGACTGCCCCCTGTTTCTGTCTCATAGACTCAGAGGATGAGAAGACCGCCCCCTGTCTCTGTCTCACAGACTCAGTGGATGAGTAGAACGCCCCCTGTCTCTGTATCATTGACTCAGGGGATGAGTAGACCGCCCCCTGTTTCTGTCTCATAGACTCAGAGGATGAGAAGACCGCCCCCTGTCTCTCTCTCACAGACTCAGTGGATGAGTAGAACGCCCCCTGTCTCTGTATCATTGACTCAGGGGATGAGTAGACCGTCTCCTGTCACTGTATCAAAGACTCAGGGGATGAGTAGACCGCCCCCTGTCTCTGTATCACAGACTCAGTGGATGAGAAGACCGGCCCCTGTCTCTGTATCAAACACTCAGGGGATGAGTCAACCGCCCCCTGTTTCTGTATCACAGACTCAGTGAATGAGTGGACCGCCCCCTGTCTCTGTTTCACAGACTCAGGGGGTGAGTAGACCGCCCCCTGTCTCTGTATATCAGACTCAGGGGAAGAGTAGACCGCCCCCTGTCTCTCTATCATAGACTCAGGGGATGAGATGACCGCCCCCTGTCTCTCTATCATGGTGTCAGGGGATGAGTCGAGCGCCCCCTGTCACTGTATGATTGACTCAGGGAATGAGTAGACCGCCCCCTGTCTCTGCATCTCAGACTCAGGGGAAGAGTCGACCGCCCCCTGTCTCTGTATCTCAGACTCAGGGGAAGAGTAGACCGCCCCCTGTCTCTGTATCTCAGACTCAGGGGATGAGTAGACCGCCCCCTGTCTCTGTATCACAGACTCAGTGAATGAGTGGACCGCCCCCTGTCTCTGTTTCACAGACTCAGGGGGTGAGTAGACCGCCCCCTGTCTCTGTATATCAGACTCAGGGCAAGAGTAGACCGCCCCCTGTATCTGTATCACAGACTCTTTGGATGAGTAGGCCGTCCCCTGTCTCGGTATCACAGACTCAGTGGATGGGAAGAACGGCCCCAGTCTCTGTAACACAGACTCTTTGGATGAGTAGACCGTCCCCTGTCTCGGTAACACAGACTCAGGGAATGAGTAGAGCGACCCCTGTCTCTCTATCATAGACTCAGCGGATGAGTAGAGCGCCCCCTGTCACTGCATCCTTGACTCAGGGAATGTGTAGACCGCCTCCTGTCTCTGCATCACATACTCAAGGGATGAGTATACCGCCCCCTGTCTCTGTATCACAGACTCAGTGGATGAGTAGACCGCCCCCTGTCTCTGTATCACAGACTCAGTGGATGAGAAGACCGGCCTCTGTCTCAGTATCAAAGACTCAGGGGATGAGCAGAACGCCCCCTGTTTCTGTATCACAGACTCAGTGGATGAGAAGACCGGCCCCTGTCTCAGTATCAAAGACTCAGGGGATGAGTAGACCGCCCCCTGTTTCTGTATCACAGACTCAGTGGATGAGTAGAACGCCCCCTGTCTCTGCATCATAGACTCAGGGGGTGAGTAGACCGTCCCCTGTCTCTGTATCACAGACTCAGTGGATGAGAAGACCGCCCCCTGTCTCTGCATCTCAGAGTCAGTGGATGAGAAGACCGCCCCCTGTCTCTGTATGTCAGAGTCAGTGGATGAGCAGACCGTCCCCTGTTTCTGCATCACAGACTCAGGGGATGAGTAAACTGCCCCTTGTCTCTGTACCACAGACTCAGGTGATGATTCGACCGCACCCTGTCTCTGTATCAAAGCCACAAGGGATGAGTAGACCGCCCCCTGTCTCTGTATCACAAATTTAGGGGATGAGTAGTCCGCCCCCTGTCTCTGGATCACAGACTCAGGAGATGAGCAGACAGCCCCCTGTCTCTATATCACAGCCACAAGGGATGAGTAGACCGCCCCCTGTCTCTGCATCTCAGACTCAGGGGAAGAGTCGACCGCCCCCGTCTCTGTATCATCGACTCAGGGGAAGAGAAGAACGCCCCTGTCTCTGTATCTCAGACTCAGGGGAAGAGTAGAACGCCCCCTGTCTCTGTATCATCGACTCAGGGGAAGAGTAGAACGCCTCCTGTCTCTGTATCACAGACTCATGTGATGCGTAGACCGTCCCCTGTCTCTGTTTCACAGACTCAGGGGATGATTAGACAGCCCCCTTTCTCTGTATCACAGACTCAGCGGATGAGTAGACTGCCCCCTTTCTCTGTATCACAGACTCAAGGAATGAGTAGACCACCCCCTGTCTCTGTATCACAGACTCAGCGGATGAGTAGACTGCCCCCTTTCTCTGTATCACAGACTCAGGGTTTGAGTAGACCACCTCCTGTCTCTGTATCACAGACTCGGGGGATGAGTAGAACGCCCCCTGTCTTGTATAATTGATTCAGGGGATGAGCAGACCCCCCCCTGTCTCTGCATCGCAGACTCAGGGAATGAGTAGACCTCCCCCTGTCTCTGTATAATAGACTCAGGGGATGAGTAGAGCGCCCCCTGTCTCTGTATCACAGAATCAAGGGATGAGTAGACCGCCCCCTGTTTCTGTATCACAGACTCAGTGAATGAGTAGACCGCCCCCTGTTACTGTATCACATACTCAGGGGATGAGTGGACCGCCCCCTGTCTCTGTATCACAGACTCAATGGATGAGTAGACCGCCCCCTGTCTCTGTATCACAGACTCAGTGGATGAGTAGACCGCCCCCTGTCTCTGAATCACAGAGTCAGTGGATGAGTAGACCGCCCACTGTCTCTGTATCACAGACTTAGGGGGTGAGTAGACCGCCCCCTGTCTCTGTATCACAGACTCAGGGGGTGAGTAGACCGCCCCCTCTCTCTGTATCACAGACTCAGTGGATGAGTAGACCGCCCCCTATCTCTGAATCACAGACTCAGTGGATGAGCAGAACGCCCCTTTCTCTGTATCACAGACCCAGGGGATGAGTAATCTGCCCCTTGTCTCTGTATCACAGACTCAGTGTATGAGTAGACCGCCCCCTGTCTCAGGATCACACACTCAGGGGATGAGTCGACCGCCCCATGTTTCGATATCACATTCTCAGGGGATGAGTAGTCCACCCCCTGTCTCTGTAACTCAGAATTTGGGGATGAGTAGACAGCCCCCTATCTCTGCATCACAGACTCAGGGGATGAGTAAACTGCCACTTGTCTCTGTACCACAGACTCAGGTGATGAGTAGACCGCCTCCTGTCTCTGTATCACAGACTCAGGTGATGAGTAGAACGCCTCCTGTCTCTGTGTCACAGACTCAGCGGATGATTAGACAGCCCCCTGTCTCTGCATCACAGCCACAAGGGATGTGTCGACCGACCCCTGTCTCTGTATCTCAGACTCAGGGGATGAGATGACTGCCCCCTGTGTCTCTATCATAGACTCAGGGGGTGAGTAGAGCGCCTCCGGTCTCTCTATCATGGTCTCAGGGGATGAGTAGAGCACCCCCTGTCACTGTATCATTGACTCAGGGAATGAGTAGACCGCCTGCTGTTTCTGTATCACATACTCAAGGGATGAGTAGACCGCCCCCTGTCTCTGTATCAGACTCAGGGAATGAGTAGACCGCCCCCTGTCTCTGTATCACAGACTCTTTGGATGAGTAGACCGTCCCCTTTCTCTGTAACACAGACTCAGTGGATGAGAAGACCGGCCCCAGTCTCTGTATCAAAGACTCAGGGGATGAGTAGACCGCCCCCTGTCTCTGTATCACAGACTCAGGGGGTGAGTAGACCGCCCGCTGTCTCTGTATGACAGACTCAGTGGATGAGAAGACCGGCCCCAGTCTCTCTATCATTGACTCATGGGATGAGTAGAGCGCCCCCTGTCTCTCTCTCATGGACTCAGGGGATGAGTAGACCGCCTCCTGTCTCTGCATCACAAACTCAAGGGATGAGCAGAACGCCCCCTGTCTTTGTCTCACAGACTCAGTGGATGAGTAGACCGCCCACTGTCTCTGTATCATTGAATCAGGGGATGAGTAGACCGTCTCCTGTCACTGTATCAAAGACTCAGGCAATGGGTAGACCGCCCCCTGTCTCTGTATCACAGACTCAGTGGATGAGAAGACCGGCCCCTGTCTCTGTATCAAAGACTCAGGGGATGAGTAGACCGCCCCCTGTCTTTGTCTCACAGACTCAGTGGATGAGTAGACCGCCCACTGTCTCTGTATCATTGAATCAGGGGATGAGTAGACCGTCTCCTGTCACTGTATCAAAGACTCAGGCAATGGGTAGACCGCCCCCTGTCTCTGTATCACAGACTCAGTGGATGAGAAGACCGGCCCCTGTCTCTGTATCAAACACTCAGGGGATGAGTAGACCGCCCCCTGTTTCTGTATCACAGACTCAGTGAATGAGTGGACCACCCCCTGTCTCTGTATCACAGACTCAGTGGATGAGAAGACCGGCCCCTGTCTCTGTATCAAACACTCAGGGGATGAGTCGACCGCCCCCTGTTTCTGTATCACAGACTCAGTGAATGAGTAGAGCGCCCCCTGTCTCTGTATCACAGACTCAGTGGATGAGTAGACCGCCCCCTGTCTCTATCACAGACTCAGGGGATGAGCAGAACGCCCCTTTCTCTGTATCACAGACCCAGGGGATGAGTAATCTGCCCCTTGTCTCTGTATCTCAGTCCCAGGGGATGAGTAGAGCGCCCCCTTTCTTTGTATCACACTCTCGGGAGATGAGTAGACCGCCCCCTGTCTCTGTATCACAGACTCAGTGTATGAGTAGACCGCCCCCTGTCTCAGGATCACACACTCAGGGGATGAGTCGACCGCCCCATGTTTCGATATCACATTCTCAGGGGATGAGTAGTCCACCCCCTGTCTCTGTAACTCAGAATTTGGGGATGAGTAGACCGCCCCCTATCTCTGCATCACAGACTCAGGGGATGAGTAAACTGCCACTTGTCTCTGTACCACAGACTCAGGTGATGAGTAGACCGCCTCCTGTCTCTGTATCACAGACTCAAGGGATGTGCAGACCACCCCATTTCTCTGTATCTCATAATTTGGGGATGAGTAGACAGCCCCCTGCCTCTGTCCCACAGACTCAGGTGATGAGTAGAACGCCTCCTGTCTCTGTGTCACAGCGTCAGGGGATGATTAGACAGCCCCCTGTCTCTGCATCACAGCCACAAGGGATGTGTAGACCGACCTCTGTCTCTGTATCTCAGACTCAGGGGATGAGATGACTGCCCCCTGTGTCTCTATCATGGACTCAGGGGGTGAGTAGAGCGCCTCCGGTCTCTCTATCATGGTCTCAGGGGATGAGTAGAGCACCCCCTGTCACTGTATCATTGACTCAGGGAATGAGTAGACCGCCTGCTGTTTCTGTATCACATACTCAAGGGATGAGTAGACCGCCCCCTGTCTCTGTATCAGACTCAGGGAATGAGTAGACCGCCCCCTGCCTCTGTATCACAGACTCTTTGGATGAGAAGACCGGCCCCAGTCTCTGTATCAAAGACTCAGGGGATGAGTAGACCGCCCCCTGTCTCTGTATCACAGACTCAGGGGGTGAGTAGACCGCCCGCTGTCTCTGGATCACAGACTCAGTGGATGAGTAGAGCGCCCCCTGTCTCTCTCTCATGGACTCAGGGGATGAGTAGACCGCCTCCTGTCTCTGCATCACAAACTCAAGGGATGAGCAGACCGCCCCCTGTCGTTGTCTCACAGACTGTGTGGATGAGTAGACCGCTCCCTGTCTCTGCATCAAAGACTCAAGGGATGAGTAGACCGCCCCCTGTCTTTGTCTCACAGACTCAGTGGATGAGTAGACCGCCCACTGTCTCTGTATCATTGACTCAGGGGATGAGTAGACCGTCTCCTGTCACTGTATCAAAGACTCAGGCAATGGGTAGACCGCCCCCTGTCTCTGTATCACAGACTCAGTGGATGAGAAGACCGGCCCCTGTCTCTGTATCAAACACTCAGGGGATGAGTAGACCGCCCCCTGTTTCTGTATCACAGACTCAGTGAATGAGTAGAGCGCCCCCTGTCTCTGTTTCACAGACTCAGGGGGTGAGTAGACCGCCCCCTCTCTCTGTATCACAGACTCAGTGGATGTGTAGACCGACCCCAGTCTCTGTATCTCAGACTCAGGGGAAGAGTGGAGCGCCCCCTGTCTCAGTATCATAGACTCAGGGGATGTGTAGTCTGCCCTCTGTCTCTGTATCAGAATCAGGGAATGAGTAGGCCGCCTCCTGTCTCTGCATCACATACTCAAGGGATGAGTTGACCGCCCACTGTCTCTGTCTCACAGACTCAGGGAATGAGTAGACCGCCCCCTGTCTCTGTATCACAGACTCTTTGGATGAGTAGACGGTCCCCTTTCTCTGCAACACAGACTCAGTGGATGAGTAGACCGCCCCCTGTCTCTGTATCACAGACTCAGGGGGTGAGTAGACCGCCCGCTGTCTCTGTCTCACAGACTCAGTGGATGAGAAGACCGGCCCCAGTCTCTTTATCATGGACTCAGGGGATGAGTAGAGCGCCCCCTGTCTCTCTATCATGGACTCAGGGGATGAGCAGACCGCCTCCTGTCTCTGCATCACAAACTCAAGGGATGAGTAGACCGCCCCCTGTCTCTGCATCAAAGACTCAGGGGATGAGTAGACCGCCCCCTGTCGTTGTCTCACAGACTCAGTGGATGAGTAGACCGCCCACTGTCTCTGTATCATTGACTCAGGGGATGAGTAGACCGTCTCCTGTCACTGTATCAAAGACTCAGGCAATGGGTAGACCGCCCTCTGTCTCTGTATCACAGACTCAGTGGATGAGAAGACCGGCCCCTGTCTCTGTATCAAACACTCAGGGGATGAGTAGACCGCCCCCTGTTTCTGTATCACAGACTCCGTGAATGAGTAGAGCGCCCCCTGTCTCTGTATCACAGACTCGGGGGGTGAGTAGACCGCCCCCTCTCTCTGTATCACAGACTCAGTGGATGAGTAGACCGCCCCCTGTCTCTGTATCACAGAGTCAGTGGATGAGTGGACCGCCCCCTGTCTCTGCACCACAGACTCAGTGGATGTGTCGACCGACCCCAGTCTCTGTATCTCAGACTCAGGGGAAGAGTGGACCGCCCCCTGTCTCAGTATCATAGACTCAGGGGATGTGTAGTCTGCCCGCTGTCTCTCTATCATAGACTCAGGGGATGAGATGACTGCCCCCTGTCTCTCTATCATGGTCTCAAGGGATGAGTAGACCGCCTCCTGTCTCTGTATCACATACTCAAGGGATGAGTAGACCGCCCCCTGTCTCTGTATCACAGACTCTTTGGATGAGTAGACTGTCCCCTGTCTCTGTATCATTGACTCAGGGATGAGTAGACCGTCTCCTGTCAGTGCATCAAAGACTCAGGCAATGAGTAGACCGCCCCCTGTCTCTGTATCATAGACTCAGTGGATGATAATACCGGCCCCTGTCTCTGTATCAAACACTCAGGCGATGAGTAGACCGCCCCCTGTCTCTGTATCACAGACTCAAGGGATGAGTAGACCGCCCCCTGTCTCTGTATCACAGACTCTTTGGATGAGTAGACTGTCCCCTGTCTCTGTATCATTGACTCAGGGGATGAGTAGACCATCTCCTGTCACTGCATCAAAGACTCAGGCAATGAGTAGACTGCCCCCTGTTTCTGCATCACAGACTCAGTGAATGAGTAGAGCGCCCCCTGTCTCTGTATCACAGACTCAGTGGATGAGTAGAACGCCCCCTGTCTCTGTTTCACAGACTCAGGGGGTAAGTAGACCGGCCCCTCTCTCTGTATCACAGACTCAGTGGATGAGTAGACCGCCCCCTGTCTCTGTATCACAGAGTCAGTGGATGAGTAGACCGACCCCTGTCTCTGCATCTCAGACTCAGGGGAAGAGTGGACCGCCCCCTGTCTCAGTATCATAGACTCAGGGGATGAGATGACTGCCCCCTGTCTCTCTATCATGGTCTCAGGGGATGAGTAGAGCGCCCCCTGTCACTGTATCATTGACTCAGGGAATGAGTAGAGCGCCCCCTGTCTCTGTCTCACAGACTCAGGGAATGAGTAGACCGCCCCCTGTCTCTGTATCACAGACTCTTTGGATGAGTAGACTGTCCTCTGTCACTGTATCACAGACTCAGTGGATGAGTAGACAGTCCCCTTTCTCTGTCTCACAGACTCAGTGGATGAGAAGACCGGCCCCAGTCTCTGTATCAAAGACTCAGGGGGTGAGTAGACCGCCCGCTGTCTCTCTATCATAGACTCAGGGGATGAGTAGACCGCCTCCTGTCTCTGCATCACAAACTCAAGGGATGAGTAGACCACCCCCTGTCTCTGTATCACAGACTCAGGGAATGAGTGTACCGCCCCCTGTCTCTGTATCAAAGACTCAGTGGATGAGTATACCGGCCCCTGTCTCTGTATCAGAGACTCAGTGGATGAGAAGACCGGCCCCTGTCTCTGTATCAAAGACTCAGGGGATGAGTAGACCGCCCCCTGTCTCTGTCTCATAGACTCAGGGGATGAGTAGACTGCCCCCTGTCTCTGTCTCACAGACTCAGTGGATGAGTAGACCGCCCCCTGTCTCTGTATCATTGATTCAGGGGATGAGTAGACCGTCTCCTGTCACTGTATCAAAGACTCAGGGGATGAGTAGACCGCCCCCTGTCTCTGTATCACAGACTCAGTGGATGAGAAGACCGGCCCCTGTCTCTGTATCAAACACTCAGGGGATGAGTAGACCGTCTCCTGTCACTGTATCAAAGACTCAGGGGATGAGAAGACCGCCCCCTGTCTCTGTATCACAGACTCAAGGGATGAGTCAACCGCCCCCTGTTTCTGTATCACAGACTCAGTGAATGAGTAGAGCGCCCCCTGTCTCTGTATCACAGACTCAGTGGATGAGTAGACCGTCCCCTGTCACTGTGTCACAGACTCAGGGGATGATTAGACAGCCCCCTGTCTCTGCATCACAGCCACAAGGGATGTGTAGACCGACCCCTGTCTCTGTATCTCAGACTCAGGGGATGAGATGACTGCCGCCTGTGTCTCTATCATAGACTCAGGGGGTGAGTAGAGCGCCTCCGGTCTCTCTATCATGGTCTCAGGGGATGAGTAGAGCACCCCCTGTCACTGTATCATTGACTCAGGGAATGAGTAGACCGCCTGCTGTTTCTGTATCACATATTCAAGGGATGAGTAGACCGCCCCCTGTCTCTGTATCAGACTCAGGGAATGAGTAGGCCGCCTCCTGTCTCTGCATCACATACTCAAGGGATGAGTTGACCGCCCCCTGTCTCTGTCTCACAGACTCAGGGAATGAGTAGACCGCCCCCTGTCTCTGTATCACAGACTCTTTGGATGAGTAGACGGTCCCCTGTCACTGTATCACAGACTCAGTGGATGAGAAGACCGGCCCCAGTCTCTGTATCAAAGACTCAGGGGATGAGTAGACCGCCCCCTGTCTCTGTATCACAGACTCAGGGGGTGAGTAGACCGCCCCCTGTCGTTGTCTCACAGACTCAGTGGATGAGTAGAGCGCCCCCTGTCTCTCTCTCATGGACTCAGGGGATGAGTAGACCGCCTCCTGTCTCTGCATCACAAACTCAAGGGATGAGCAGACCGCCCCCTGTCTTTGTCTCACAGACTCAGTGGATGAGTAGACCGCCCCCTGTCTCTGTATCATAGACTCAGTGGATGATAATACCGGCCCCTGTCTCTGTATCAAACACTCAGGCGATGAGTAGACCGCCCCCTGTCTCTGTATCACAGACTCAAGGGATGAGTAGACCGCCCCCTGTCTCTGTATCACAGACTCTTTGGATGAGTAGACTGTCCCCTGTCTCTGTATCATTGACTCAGGGGATGAGTAGACCATCTCCTGTCACTGCATCAAAGACTCAGGCAATGAGTAGACTGCCCCCTGTTTCTGCATCACAGACTCAGTGAATGAGTAGAGCGCCCCCTGTCTCTGTATCACAGACTCAGTGGATGAGTAGACCGCCCCCTGTCTCTGTTTCACAGACTCAGGGGGTAAGTAGACCGGCCCCTCTCTCTGTATCACAGACTCAGTGGATGAGTAGACCGCCCCCTGTCTCTGTATCACAGAGTCAGTGGATGAGTAGACCGACCCCTGTCTCTGCATCTCAGACTCAGGGGAAGAGTGGACCGCCCCCTGTCTCAGTATCATAGACTCAGGGGATGAGATGACTGCCCCCTGTCTCTCTATCATGGTCTCAGGGGATGAGTAGAGCGCCCCCTGTCACTGTATCATTGACTCAGGGAATGAGTAGAGCGCCCCCTGTCTCTGTCTCACAGACTCAGGGAATGAGTAGACCGCCCCCTGTCTCTGTATCACAGACTCTTTGGATGAGTAGACTGTCCCCTGTCTCTGTATCATTGACTCAGGGGATGAGTAGACCATCTCCTGTCACTGCATCAAAGACTCAGGCAATGAGTAGACTGCCCCCTGTTTCTGCATCACAGACTCAGTGAATGAGTAGAGCGCCCCCTGTCTCTGTATCACAGACTCAGTGGATGAGTAGACCGCCCCCTGTCTCTGTTTCACAGACTCAGGGGGTAAGTAGACCGGCCCCTCTCTCTGTATCACAGACTCAGTGGATGAGTAGACCGCCCCCTGTCTCTGTATCACAGAGTCAGTGGATGAGTAGACCGACCCCTGTCTCTGCATCTCAGACTCAGGGGAAGAGTGGACCGCCCCCTGTCTCAGTATCATAGACTCAGGGGATGAGATGACTGCCCCCTGTCTCTCTATCATGGTCTCAGGGGATGAGTAGAGCGCCCCCTGTCACTGTATCATTGACTCAGGGAATGAGTAGAGCGCCCCCTGTCTCTGTCTCACAGACTCAGGGAATGAGTAGACCGCCCCCTGTCTCTGTATCACAGACTCTTTGGATGAGTAGACTGTCCTCTGTCACTGTATCACAGACTCAGTGGATGAGTAGACAGTCCCCTTTCTCTGTCTCACAGACTCAGTGGATGAGAAGACCGGCCCCAGTCTCTGTATCAAAGACTCAGGGGGTGAGTAGACCGCCCGCTGTCTCTCTATCATAGACTCAGGGGATGAGTAGACCGCCTCCTGTCTCTGCATCACAAACTCAAGGGATGAGTAGACCACCCCCTGTCTCTGTATCACAGACTCAGGGAATGAGTGTACCGCCCCCTGTCTCTGTATCAAAGACTCAGTGGATGAGTATACCGCCCCCTGTCTCTGTATCAGAGACTCAGTGGATGAGAAGACCGGCCCCTGTCTCTGTATCAAAGACTCAGGGGATGAGTAGAACGCCCCCTGTCTCTGTCTCATAGACTCAGGGGATGAGTAGACTGCCCCCTGTCTCTGTCTCACAGACTCAGTGGATGAGTAGACCGGCCCCTGTCTCTGTATCAGAGACTCAGTGGATGAGAAGACCGGCCCCTGTCTCTGTATCAAAGACTCAGGGGATGAGTAGAACGCCCCCTGTCTCTGTCTCATAGACTCAGGGGATGAGTAGACTGCCCCCTGTCTCTGTCTCACAGACTCAGTGGATGAGTAGACCGCCCCCTGTCTCTGTATCATTGATTCAGGGGATGAGTAGACCGTCTCCTGTCACTGTATCAAAGACTCAGGGGATGAGTAGACCGCCCCCTGTCTCTGTATCACAGACTCAGTGGATGAGAAGACCGGCCCCTGTCTCTGTATCAAACACTCAGGGGATGAGTAGACCGTCTCCTGTCACTGTATCAAAGACTCAGGGGATGAGAAGACCGCCCCCTGTCTCTGTATCACAGACTCAAGGGATGAGTCAACCGCCCCCTGTTTCTGTATCACAGACTCAGTGAATGAGTAGAGCGCCCCCTGTCTCTGTATCACAGACTCAGTGGATGAGTAGACCGTCCCCTGTCACTGTGTCACAGACTCAGGGGATGATTAGACAGCCCCCTGTCTCTCTATCATGGTCTCAGGGGATGCGTAGAGCGCCCCCTGTCACTGTATCATTGACTCAGGGAATGAGTAGAGCGCCCCCTGTCTCTGTCTCACAGACTCAGGGAATGAGTAGACCGCCCCCTGTCTCTGTATCACAGACTCTTTGGATGAGTAGACTGTCCTCTGTCACTGTATCACAGACTCAGTGGATGAGTAGACAGTCCCCTTTCTCTGTCTCACAGACTCAGTGGATGAGAAGACCGGCCCCAGTCTCTGTATCAAAGACTCAGGGGGTGAGTAGACCGCCCGCTGTCTCTCTATCATAGACTCAGGGGATGAGTAGACCGCCTCCTGTCTCTGCATCACAAACCCAAGGGATGAGTAGACCACCCCCTGTCTCTGTATCACAGACTCAGGGAATGAGTGTACCGCCCCCTGTCTCTGTATCAAAGACTCAGTGGATGAGTATACCGCCCCCTGTCTCTGTATCAGAGACTCAGTGGATGAGAAGACCGGCCCCTGTCTCTGTATCAAAGACTTAGGGGATGAGTAGACCGCCCCCTGTCTCTGTCTCATAGACTCAGGGGATGAGTAGACTGCCCCCTGTCTCTGTCTCACAGACTCAGTGGATGAGTAGACCGCCCCCTGTCTCTGTATCATTGATTCAGGGGATGAGTAGACCGTCTCCTGTCACTGTATCAAAGACTCAGGGGATGAGTAGACCGCCCCCTGTCTCTGTATCACAGACTCAGTGGATGAGAAGACCGGCCCCTGTCTCTGTATCAAACACTCAGGGGATGAGTAGACCGTCTCCTGTCACTGTATCAAAGACTCAGGGGATGAGAAGACCGCCCCCTGTCTCTGTATCACAGACTCAAGGGATGAGTCAACCGCCCCCTGTATCTGTATCACAGACTCAGTGAATGAGTAGAGCGCCCCCTGTCTCTGTATCACAGACTCAGTGGATGAGTAGACCGTCCCCTGTCACTGTGTCACAGACTCAGGGGATGATTAGACAGCCCCCTGTCTCTGCATCACAGCCACAAGGGATGTGTAGACCGACCCCTGTCTCTGTATCTCAGACTCAGGGGATGAGATGACTGCCGCCTGTGTCTCTATCATAGACTCAGGGGGTGAGTAGAGCGCCTCCGGTCTCTCTATCATGGTCTCAGGCGATGAGTAGAGCACCCCCTGTCACTGTATCATTGACTCAGGGAATGAGTAGACCGCCTGCTGTTTCTGTATCACATATTCAAGGGATGAGTAGACCGCCCCCTGTCTCTGTATCAGACTCAGGGAATGAGTAGGCCGCCTCCTGTCTCTGCATCACATACTCAAGGGATGAGTTGACCGCCCCCTGTCTCTGTCTCACAGACTCAGGGAATGAGTAGACCGCCCCCTGTCTCTGTATCACAGACTCTTTGGATGAGTAGACGGTCCCCTGTCACTGTATCACAGACTCAGTGGATGTGAAGACCGGCCCCAGTCTCTGTATCAAAGACTCAGGGGATGAGTAGACCGCCCCCTGTCTCTGTATCACAGACTCAGGGGGTGAGTAGACCGCCCCCTGTCGTTGTCTCACAGACTCAGTGGATGAGTAGAGCGCCCCCTGTCTCTCTCTCATGGACTCAGGGGATGATTAGACCGCCTCCTGTCTCTGCATCACAAACTCAAGGGATGAGCAGACCGCCCCCTGTCTTTGTCTCACAGACTCAGTGGATGAGTAGACCGCCCCCTGTCTCTGTATCATAGACTCAGTGGATGATAATACCGGCCCCTGTCTCTGTATCAAACACTCAGGCGATGAGTAGACCGCCCCCTGTCTCTGTATCACAGACTCAAGGGATGAGTAGACCGCCCCCTGTCTCTGTATCACAGACTCTTTGGATGAGTAGACTGTCCCCTGTCTCTGTATCATTGACTCAGGGGATGAGTAGACCATCTCCTGTCACTGCATCAAAGACTCAGGCAATGAGTAGACTGCCCCCTGTTTCTGCATCACAGACTCAGTGAATGAGTAGAGCGCCCCCTGTCTCTGTATCACAGACTCAGTGGATGAGTAGACCGCCCCCTGTCTCTGTTTCACAGACTCAGGGGGTAAGTAGACCGGCCCCTCTCTCTGTATCACAGACTCAGTGGATGAGTAGACCGCCCCCTGTCTCTGTATCACAGAGTCAGTGGATGAGTAGACCGACCCCTGTCTCTGCATCTCAGACTCAGGGGAAGAGTGGACCGCCCCCTGTCTCAGTATCATAGACTCAGGGGATGAGATGACTGCCCCCTGTCTCTCTATCATGGTCTCAGGGGATGAGTAGAGCGCCCCCTGTCACTGTATCATTGACTCAGGGAATGAGTAGAGCGCCCCCTGTCTCTGTCTCACAGACTCAGGGAATGAGTAGACCGCCCCCTGTCTCTGTATCACAGACTCTTTGGATGAGTAGACTGTCCCCTGTCTCTGTATCATTGACTCAGGGGATGAGTAGACCATCTCCTGTCACTGCATCAAAGACTCAGGCAATGAGTAGACTGCCCCCTGTTTCTGCATCACAGACTCAGTGAATGAGTAGAGCGCCCCCTGTCTCTGTATCACAGACTCAGTGGATGAGTAGACCGCCCCCTGTCTCTGTTTCACAGACTCAGGGGGTAAGTAGACCGGCCCCTCTCTCTGTATCACAGACTCAGTGGATGAGTAGACCGCCCCCTGTCTCTGTATCACAGAGTCAGTGGATGAGTAGACCGACCCCTGTCTCTGCATCTCAGACTCAGGGGAAGAGTGGACCGCCCCCTGTCTCAGTATCATAGACTCAGGGGATGAGATGACTGCCCCCTGTCTCTCTATCATGGTCTCAGGGGATGAGTAGAGCGCCCCCTGTCACTGTATCATTGACTCAGGGAATGAGTAGAGCGCCCCCTGTCGCTGTCTCACAGACTCAGGGAATGAGTAGACCGCCCCCTGTCTCTGTATCACAGACTCTTTGGATGAGTAGACTGTCCTCTGTCACTGTATCACAGACTCAGTGGATGAGTAGACAGTCCCCTTTCTCTGTCTCACAGACTCAGTGGATGAGAAGACCGGCCCCAGTCTCTGTATCAAAGACTCAGGGGGTGAGTAGACCGCCCGCTGTCTCTCTATCATAGACTCAGGGGATGAGTAGACCGCCTCCTGTCTCTGCATCACAAACTCAAGGGATGAGTAGACCGCCTCCTGTCTCTGTATCAAAGACTCAGTGGATGAGTATACCGCCCCCTGTCTCTGTATCAGAGACTCAGTGGATGAGAAGACCGGCCCCTGTCTCTGTATCAAAGACTCAGGGGATGAGTAGAACGCCCCCTGTCTCTGTCTCATAGACTCAGGGGATGAGTAGACTGCCCCCTGTCTCTGTCTCACAGACACAGTGGATGAGTAGACCGCCCCCTGTCTCTGTATCATTGATTCAGGGGATGAGTAGACCGTCTCCTGTCACTGTATCAAAGACTCAGGGGATGAGTAGACCGCCCCCTGTCTCTGTATCACAGACTCAGTGGATGAGAAGACCGGCCCCTGTCTCTGTATCAAACACTCAGGGGATGAGAAGACCGCCCCCTGTCTCTGTATCACAGACTCAAGGGATGAGTCAACCGCCCCCTGTTTCTGTATCACAGACTCAGTGAATGAGTAGAGCGCCCCCTGTCTCTATTTCACAGACTCAGTGGATGAGTAGACCGTCCCCTGTCACTGTGTCACAGACTCAGGGGATGATTAGACAGCCCCCTGTCTCTGCATCACAGCCACAAGGGATGTGTAGACCGACCCCTGTCTCTGTATCACAGACTCAGTGGATGAGTAGAACGCCCCCTGTCTCTGTGTCACAGACTCAGGGGATGATTAGACAGCCCCCTGTCTCTGCATCACAGCCACAAGGGATGTGTAGACCGACCCCTGTCTCTGTATCTCAGACTCAGGGGATGAGATGACTGCCGCCTGTGTCTCTAACATAGACTCAGGGGGTGAGTAGAGCGCCTCCGGTCTCGCTATCATGGTCTCAGGGGATGAGTAGAGCACCCCTGTCACTGTATCATTGACTCAGGGAATGAGTAGACCGCCTGCTGTTTCTGTATCACATATTCAAGGGATGAGTAGACCGCCCCCTGTCTCTGTATCAGACTCAGGGAATGAGTAGGCCGCCTCCTGTCTCTGCATCACATACTCAAGGGATGAGTTGACCGCCCCCTGTCTCTGTCTCACAGACTCAGGGAATGAGTAGACCGCCCCCTGTCTCTGTATCACAGACTCTTTGGATGAGTAGACGGTCCCCTGTCACTGTATCACAGACTCAGTGGATGAGAAGACCGGCCCCAGTCTCTGTATCAAAGACTCAGGGGATGAGTAGACCGCCCCCTGTCTCTGTATCACAGAATCAGGGGGTGAGTAGACCGCCCCCTGTCGTTGTCTCACAGACTCAGTGGATGAGTAGAGCGCCCCCTGTCTCTCTCTCATGGACTCAGGGGATGAGTAGACCGCCTCCTGTCTCTGCATCACAAACTCAAGGGATGAGCAGACCGCCCCCTGTCTTTGTCTCACAGACTCAGTGGATGAGTAGACCGCCCCCTGTCTCTGCATCAAAGACTCAGGGGATGAGTAGACCGCCCCCTGTCTTTGTCTCATAGACTCAGTGGATGAGTAGACCGCCCACTGTCTCTGTATCATTGACTCAGGGGATGAGTAGACCGTCTCCTGTCACTGTATCAAAGACTCAGGCAATGGGTAGACCGCCCCCTGTCTCTGTATCACAGACTCAGTGGATGAGAAGACCGGCCCCTGTCTCTGTATCAAACACTCAGGGGATGAGTAGACCGCCCCCTGTTTCTGTATCACAGACTCAGTGAATGAGTAGAGCGCCCCCTGTCTCTGTATCACAGACTCAGTGGATGAGTAGAGCGCCCCCTGTCTCTGTTTCACAGTCTCAGGGGGTGAGTAGACCGCCCCCTCTCTCTGTATCACAGACTCAATGGATGAGTAGACCGCCCCCTGTCTCTGTATCACAGACTCAGTGGATGAGTGGACCGCCCCCTGTCTCTGCACCACAGACTCAGTGGATGTGTAGACCGACCCCAGTCTCTGTATCTCAGACTCAGGGGAAGAGTGGAGCGCCCCCTGTCTCAGTATCATAGACTCAGGGGATGTGTAGTCTGCCCTCTGTCTCTCTATCATAGACTCAGGGGATGAGATGACCGCCCCCTATCTCTGTATCAGACTCAGGGAATGAGTAGGCCGCCTCCTGTCTCTGCATCACATACTCAAGGGATGAGTTGACCGCCCACTGTCTCTGTCTCACAGACTCAGGGAATGAGTAGACCGCCCCCTGTCTCTGTATCACAGACTCTTTGGATGAGTAGACGGTCCCCTTTCTCTGTAACACAGACTCAGTGGATGAGAAGACCGGCCCCAGTCTCTGTATCAAAGACTCAGGGGATGAATAGACCGCCCCCTGTCTCTGTATCACAGACTCAGGGGGTGAGTAGACCGCCCGCTGTCTCTGTCTCACAGACTCAGTGGATGAGAAGACCGGCCCCAGTCTCTTTATCATAGACTCAGGGGATGAGTAGAGCGCCCCCTGTCTCTCTATCATGGACTCAGGGGATGAGCAGACCGCCCCCTGTCTCTGCATCAAAGACTCAGGGGATGAGTAGACTGCCCCCTGTCGTTGTCTCACAGACTCAGTGGATGAGTAGACCGCCCACTGTCTCTGTATCATTGACTCAGGGGATGAGTAGACCGCCCCCTGTTTCTGTATCACAGACTCCGTGAATGAGTAGAGCGCCCCCTGTCTCTGTATCACAGACTCGGGGGGTGAGTAGACCGCCCCCTCTCTCTGTATCACAGACTCAGTGGATGAGTAGACCGCCCCCTGTCTCTTTATCACAGAGTCAGTGGATGAGTGGACCGCCCCCTGTCTCTGCACCACAGACTCAGTGGATGTGTCGACCGACCCCAGTCTCTGTATCTCAGACTCAGGGGAAGAGTGGACCGCCCCCTGTCTCAGTATCATAGACTCAGGGGATGTGTAGTCTGCCCGCTGTCTCTCTATCATAGACTCAGGGGATGAGATGACTGCCCCCTGTCTCTCTATCATGGTCTCAGGGGATGAGTAGACCGCCCCCTGTCTCTGTATCAGCCTCAGGGAATGAGTAGACCGCCTCCTGTCTCTGTATCACATACTCAAGGGATGAGTAGACTGCCCCCTGTCTCTGTATCACAGACTCTTTGGATGAGTAGACTGTCCCCTGTCTCTGTATCATTGACTCAGGGGATGAGTAGACCGTCTCCTGTCACTGCATCAAAGACTCAGGCAATGAGTAGACCGCCCCCTGTCTCTGTATCATCGACTCAGTGGATGAGAATACCGCCCCCTGTCTCTGTATCAAACACTCAGGCGATGAGTAGACCGCCCCCTGTCTCTGTATCACAGACTCAAGGGATGAGTAGACCGCCCCCTGTCTCTGTATCACAGACTCTTTGGATGAGTAGACTGTCCCCTGTCTCTGTATCATTGACTCAGGGGATGAGTAGACCGTCTCCTGTCACTGTATCACAGACTCAGGCAATGAGTAGACTGCCCCCTGTTTCTGCATCACAGACTCAGTGAATGAGTAGAGCGCCCCCTGTCTCTGTATCACAGACTCAGTGGATGAGTAGACCGCCCCCTGTCTCTGTTTCACAGACTCAGGGGGTAAGTAGACCGGCCCCTCTCTCTGTATCACAGACTCAGTGGATGAGTAGACCGCCCCCTGTCTCTGTATCACAGAGTCAGTGGATGAGTAGACCGACCCCTGTCTCTGCATCTCAGACTCAGGGGAAGAGTGGACCGCCCCCTGTCTCAGTATCATAGACTCAGGGGATGAGATGACTGCCCCCTGTCTCTCTATCATTGACTCAGGGAATGAGTAGAGCGCCCCCTGTCACTGTATCATTGACTCAGGGAATGAGTAGACCGCCTGCTGTTTCTGTATCACATACTCAAGGGATGAGTAGACCGCCCCCTGTCTCTGCATCAGACTCAGGGAATGAGTTGACCGCCCCCTGTCTCTGTCTCACAGACTCAGGGAATGAGTAGACCGCCCCCTGTCTCTGTATCACAGACTCTTTGGATGAGTAGACTGTCCTCTGTCACTGTATCACAGACTCAGTGGATGAGTAGACAGTCCCCTTTCTCTGTCTCACAGACTCAGTGGATGAGAAGACCGGCCCCAGTCTCTGTATCAAAGACTCAGGGGGTGAGTAGACCGCCCGCTGTCTCTCTATCATAGACTCAGGGGATGAGTAGACCGCCTCCTGTCTCTGCATCACAGACTCAAGGAATGAGTGTACCGCCCCCTGTCTCTGTATCAAAGACTCAGTGGATGAGTATACCGCCCCCTGTCTCTGTATCAAAGACTCAGGGGATGAGTCGACCGGCCCCAGTCTCTGCATCACAGACTCAGGGGATGAGAAGACCGTCCCCTTCCTCTGTATCACAGACTCAGGGGATGAGTAGACCGCCCCCTGTCTCTGTATCACAGACTCAGGGGATGAGTAGGCCCCCCCCTGTCTCTGTATCACAGACTCAGGGGATGAGTCGACCGCCCCCTGTCTCTGTATCACAGACTCAGGGGATGATTAGACAGCCACCTGTCTCTGTATCACAGACTCAGGGGATGAGTAGACCGCCCCCTGTCTCTGTATCTCAGACTCAAGGAATGAGTTAACCGCCCACTGTCTCTGTTTCACAGTCTCAGGGGATGAGTAGACACCCCCCTGTCTCTGTATCACAGACTCAGGTGATGAGTAGACCGCCCCCTGTCTCTGTATCACAGACTCAGGGGATGAGTCGACCGGCCCCAGTCTCTGCATCACAGACTCAGGGGATGAGAAGACCGCCTCCTTCCTCTGTATCACAGACCCAGGGGATGAGTAAACTGACCCTTGTTTCTGTATCTCAGTCTCAGGGGATGAGTAGGCCCCCCCCTGTCTCTGTATCACAGACTCCAGGGATGAGAAGACCGTCCCCTTCCTCTGTATCACAGACTCAGGGGATGAGTAGACCGCCCCCTGTCTCTGTATCACAGACTCAGGGGATGAGTAGACCGCCCCCTGTCTCTGTTTCACAATCTCAGGGGATGAGTAGACACCCCCCTGTCTCTGTATCACAGACTTAGGTGATCAGTAGACCGCCCCCTGTCTCTGTATCACAGACTCAGGGGATGAGTCGACCGGCCCCAGTCTCTGCATCACAGACTCAGGGGATGAGAAGACCATCTCCTTCCTCTGTATCACAGACCCAGGGGATGAGTAAACTGACCTTTGTTTCTGTATCTCAGTCTCAGGGGATGAGTAGGCCCCCCCCTGTCTCTGTATCACAGACTCCAGGGATGAGAAGACCGTCCCCTTCCTCTGTATCACAGACTCAGGGGATGAGTAGACCGCCCCCTGTCTCTGTATCACAGACTCAGGGGATGAGTCGACCGCCCCCTGTCTCTGCATCGCAGTCTCAGGGAATGAGTAGACCGCCACATGTCTCTGGATAATAGACTCAGGGGTTGAGTAGACCGCACACTGTCTCTATATCACAGTCTCAGGGAATGAGTAGACCGCCTCCTGTCTCTGCATCACAGACTCAAGGGTTGAGTAGACCATCCCCTTTCTCTGTATCACAGAATGAGGGGATGAGTAGACCGTCCCCTTCCTCTCTGTCACAGACCCAGGGGATTAGTAAACTGCCCCTTGTCTCTGTATCTCAGACTCAGGGGATGAGTAGACCGCCCCCTGTCTCTGTATCACACACTCAGGGAATGAGTAGACCGCCCCCTGTCTCTGTATCACACACTCAGGGGATGAGTAGATCGCACCCTGTCTCTGTCTCACAGACTCAGGGAATGGGTAGACCGCCCCCTTCCTCTGTATCACAGACCCAGGGGATGAGTAGACCGCCCCCTGTCTCTGTATCACAGACTCAGGGGATGAGTAGACCGCCCCCTGTCTCTGGATAATAGAATCAGGGGTTGAGTAGACCGCACACTGTCTCTATATCACAGACTCAGGGGATGAGTAGACCGCCCCCTTTCTCTGTATCACAGACTCGGAGGTTGATTAGACCGCCCCCTATCTTGTATCATTGATTCAGGGGATGAGTAGACCGCCCCCTGTCTCTGCATCGCAGTCTCAGGGAATGCGTAGACCGCCCCCTGTCCCTGCATAATAGAATCAGGGGATGAGTAGACCGCCCCCTGTCTCTGCATCACAGACTCAACGAATGAGTAGACCATCCCCTTTCTCTGTATCTAAGAATTAGGGGATGAGTAGACCGCCTCCTGTCTCTATATCAGAGACTCAGGGTATGAGTAGACCGCCCCCTGTCCCCGTCTCGCACACTCGGGGGATGGTTCGAGCGCCCCCAGTCTCTGTGTCACACACTCACGGGATGAGTAGACCGCCCCATGTCTCTGTATCATTGATTCAGGGGATGAGTAGACGGCCCCCTGTCTCTGTATCAGACACAGGGGATGAGTGGACCCCCCCCTGTCTCTGTATCGCAGACTCAGGGGATGAGTAGGCACCCCCCTGTCTCTGTATCACAGACTCAGGGGATGAGTAGACCGCCCCCTGTCTCTGAGTCACTGACTCAGGGGATGAGTAGTCTGCCCCCTTTCTCTGTATCACACACTCGGGGGATGAGTAGACCGCCCCCTGTCTCTGTATCATTGATTCAGGGATGAGTAGACCCCCCCCTGCCTCTGTATCGCAGACTCAGGGGATGAGTAGACCGCCCCCTGTCTCTGTATCATTGATTCAGGGGATGAGTAGACCCCCCCCTGCCTCTGTATCGCAGACTCAGGGGATGAGTATACCGCCCCCTGTCTCTGTATCATTGATTCAGGGGATGAGTAGACCACCCCCTGCCTCTGTATCGCAGACTCAGGGGATGAGTAGGCCCCCCCCTGTCTCTGTATCACACACTCGGGGGATGAGTAGACCGCCCCCTGTCTCTGTATCATTGATTCAGGGGATGAGTAGACCCCCCCCTGCCTCTGTATCGCAGACTCAGGGGATGAGTAGACCGCCCCCTGTCTCTGTATCATTGATTCAGGGGATGAGTAGACCCCCCCCTGCCTCTGTATCGCAGACTCAGGGGATGAGTAGACCGCCCCCTGTCTCTGTTTCACAGTCTCAGGGGGTGAGTAGACCGCCCCCTCTCTCTGTATCACAGACTCAATGGATGAGTAGACCGCCCCCTGTCTCTGTATCACAGACTCAGTGGATGAGTGGACCGCCCCCTGTCTCTGCACCACAGACTCAGTGGATGTGTAGAGCGACCCCAGTCTCTGTATCTCAGACTCAGGGGAAGAGTGGAGCGCCCCCTGTCTCAGTATCATAGACTCAGGGGATGTGTAGTCTGCCCTCTGTCTCTCTATCATAGACTCAGGGGATGAGATGACCGCCCCCTATCTCTGTATCAGACTCAGGGAATGAGTAGGCCGCCTCCTATCTCTGCATCACATACTCAAGGGATGAGTTGACCGCCCACTGTCTCTGTCTCACAGACTCAGGGAATGAGTAGACCGCCCCCTGTCTCTGTATCACAGACTCTTTGGATGAGTAGACGGTCCCCTTTCTCTGTAACACAGACTCAGTGGATGAGAAGACCGGCCCCAGTCTCTGTATCAAAGACTCAGGGGATGAATAGACCGCCCCCTGTCTCTGTATCACAGACTCAGGGGATGAGTAGACCGCCCGCTGTCTCTGTCTCACAGACTCAGTGGATGAGAAGACCGGCCCCAGTCTCTTTATCATAGACTCAGGGGATGAGTAGAGCGCCCCCTGTCTCTCTATCATGGACTCAGGGGATGAGCAGACCGCCCCCTGTCTCTGCATCAAAGACTCAGGGGATGAGTAGACTGCCCCCTGTCGTTGTCTCACAGACTCAGTGGATGAGTAGACCGCCCACTGTCTCTGTATCATTGACTCAGGGGATGAGTAGACCGCCCCCTGTTTCTGTATCACAGACTCCGTGAATGAGTAGAGCGCCCCCTGTCTCTGTATCACAGACTCGGGGGGTGAGTAGACCGCCCCCTCTCTCTGTATCACAGACTCAGTGGATGAGTAGACCGCCCCCTGTCTCTGTATCACAGAGTCAGTGGATGAGTGGACCGCCCCCTGTCTCTGCACCACAGACTCAGTGGATGTGTCGACCGACCCCAGTCTCTGTATCTCAGACTCAGGGGAAGAGTGGACCGCCCCCTGTCTCAGTATCATAGACTCAGGGGATGTGTAGTCTGCCCGCTGTCTCTCTATCATAGACTCAGGGGATGAGATGACTGCCCCCTGTCTCTCTATCATGGTCTCAGGGGATGAGTAGACCGCCCCCTGTCTCTGTATCAGCCTCAGGGAATGAGTAGACCGCCCCCTGTCTCTGTATCACATACTCAAGGGATGAGTAGACTGCCCCCTGTCTCTGTATCACAGACTCTTTGGATGAGTAGACTGTCCCCTGTCTCTGTATCATTGACTCAGGGGATGAGTAGACCGTCTCCTGTCACTGCATCAAAGACTCAGGCAATGAGTAGACCGCCCCCTGTCTCTGTATCATCGACTCAGTGGATGAGAATACCGCCCCCTGTCTCTGTAGCAAACACTCAGGCGATGAGTAGACCGCCCCCTGTCTCTGTATCACAGACTCAAGGGATGAGTAGACCGCCCCCTGTCTCTGTATCACAGACTCTTTGGATGAGTAGACTGTCCCCTGTCTCTGTATCATTGACTCAGGGGATGAGTAGACAGTCTCCTGTCACTGTATCACAGACTCAGGCAATGAGTAGACTGCCCCCTGTTTCTGCATCACAGACTCAGTGAATGAGTAGAGCGCCCCCTGTCTCTGTATCACAGACTCAGTGGATGAGTAGACCGCCCCCTGTCTCTGTTTCACAGACTCAGGGGGTAAGTAGACCGGCCCCTCTCTCTGTATCACAGACTCAGTGGATGAGTAGACCGCCCCCTGTCTCTGTATCACAGAGTCAGTGGATGAGTAGACCGACCCCTGTCTCTGCATCTCAGACTCAGGGGAAGAGTGGACCGCCCCCTGTCTCAGTATCATAGACTCAGGGGATGAGATGACTGCCCCCTGTCTCTCTATCATTGACTCAGGGAATGAGTAGAGCGCCCCCTGTCACTGTATCATTGACTCAGGGAATGAGTAGACCGCCCCCTGTCTCTGTATCACAGACTCTTTGGATGAGTAGACTGTCCTCTGTCACTGTATCACAGACTCAGTGGATGAGTAGACAGTCCCCTTTCTCTGTCTCACAGACTCAGTGGATGAGAAGACATGCCCCAGTCTCTGTATCAAAGACTCAGGGGGTGAGTAGACCGCCCGCTGTCTCTCTATCATAGACTCAGGGGATGAGTAGACCGCCTCCTGTCTCTGCATCACAGACTCAGGGAATGAGTGTACCGCCCCCTGTCTCTGTATCAAAGACTCAGTGGATGAGTATACCGCCCCCTGTCTCTGTATCAAAGACTCAGGGGATGAGTCGACCGGCCCCAGTCTCTGCATCACAGACTCAGGGGATGAGAAGACCGTCCCCTTCCTCTGTATCACAGACTCAGGGGATGAGTAGACCGCCCCCTGTCTCTGTATCACAGACTCAGGGGATGAGTAGGCCCCCCCCTGTCTCTGTATCACAGACTCAGGGGATGAGTCGACCGCCCCCTGTCTCTGTATCACAGACTCAGGGGATGATTAGACAGCCACCTGTCTCTGTATCACAGACTCAGGGGATGAGTAGACCGCCCCCTGTCTCTGTATCTCAGACTCAAGGAATGAGTTAACCGCCCACTGTCTCTGTTTCACAGTCTCAGGGGATGAGTAGACACCCCCCTGTCTCTGTATCACAGACTCAGGTGATGAGTAGACCGCCCCCTGTCTCTGTATCACAGACTCAGGGGATGAGTCGACCGGCCCCAGTCTCTGCATCACAGACTCAGGGGATGAGAAGACCGTCTCCTTCCTCTGTATCACAGACCCAGGGGATGAGTAAACTGACCCTTGTTTCTGTATCTCAGTCTCAGGGGATGAGTAGGCCCCCCCCTGTCTCTGTATCACAGACTCCAGGGATGAGAAGACCGTCCCCTTCCTCTGTATCACAGACTCAGGGGATGAGTAGACCGCCCCCTGTCTCTGTATCACAGACTCAGGGGATGAGTAGACCGCCCCCTGTCTCTGTTTCACAATCTCAGGGGATGAGTAGACACCCCCCTGTCTCTGTATCACAGACTCAGGTGATGAGTCGACCGCCCCCTGTCTCTGTATCACAGACTCAGGGGATGAGTCGACCGGCCCCAGTCTCTGCATCACAGACTCAGGGGATGAGAAGACCGTCTCCTTTCTCTGTATCACAGACCCAGGGGATGAGTAAACTGACCTTTGTTTCTGTATCTCAGTCTCAGGGGATGAGTAGGCCCCCCCCTGTCTCTGTATCACAGACTCCAGGGATGAGAAGACCGTCCCCTTCCTCTGTATCACAGACTCAGGGGATGAGTAGACCGCCCCCTGTCTCTGTATCACAGACTCAGGGGATGAGTCGACCGCCCCCTGTCTCTGCATCGCAGTCTCAGGGAATGAGTAGACCGCCACATGTCTCTGGATAATAGACTCAGGGGTTGAGTAGACCGCACACTGTCTCTATATCACAGTCTCAGGGAATGAGTAGACCGCCTCCTGTCTCTGCATCACAGACTCAAGGGTTGAGTAGACCATCCCCTTTCTCTGTATCACAGAATGAGGGGATGAGTAGACCGTCCCCTTCCTCTCTGTCACAGACCCAGGGGATTAGTAAACTGCCCCTTGTCTCTGTATCTCAGACTCAGGGGATGAGTAGACCGCCCCCTGTCTCTGTATCACACACTCAGGGAATGAGTAGACCGCCCCCTGTCTCTGTATCACACACTCAGGGGATGAGTAGATCGCACCCTGTCTCTGTCTCACAGACTCAGGGAATGGGTAGACCGCCCCCTTCCTCTGTATCACAGACCCAGGGGATGAGTAGACCGCCCCCTGTCTCTGTATCACAGACTCAGGGGATGAGTAGACCGCCCCCTGTCTCTGGATAATAGAATCAGGGGTTGAGTAGACCGCACACTGTCTCTATATCACAGACTCAGGGGATGAGTAGACCGCCCCCTTTCTCTGTATCACAGACTCGGAGGTTGATTAGACCGCCCCCTATCTTGTATCATTGATTCAGGGGATGAGTAGACCGCCCCCTGTCTCTGCATCGCAGTCTCAGGGAATGCGTAGACCGCCCCCTGTCCCTGCATAATAGAATCAGGGGATGAGTAGACCGCCCCCTGTCTCTGCATCACAGACTCAACGAATGAGTAGACCATCCCCTTTCTCTGTATCTAAGAATTAGGGGATGAGTAGACCGCCTCCTGTCTCTATATCAGAGACTCAGGGTATGAGTAGACCGCCCCCTGTCCCCGTCTCGCACACTCGGGGGATGGTTCGAGCGCCCCCAGTCTCTGTGTCACACACTCACGGGATGAGTAGACCGCCCCCTGTCTCTGTATCATTGATTCAGGGGATGAGTAGACGGCCCCCTGTCTCTGTATCAGACACAGGGGTGAGTGGACCCCCCCCTGTCTCTGTATCGCAGACTCAGGGGATGAGTAGGCCCTCCCCTGTCTCTGTATCACAGACTCAGGGGATGAGTAGACCGCCCCCTGTCTCTGAGTCACTGACTCAGGGGATGAGTAGTCTGCCCCCTTTCTCTGTATCATTGATTCAGGGATGAGTAGACCCCCCCCTGCCTCTGTATCGCAGACTCAGGGGATGAGTAGACCGCCCCCTGTCTCTGTATCATTGATTCAGGGGATGAGTAGACCCCCCCCTGCCTCTGTATCGCAGACTCAGGGGATGAGTATACCGCCCCCTGTCTCTGTATCATTGATTCAGGGGATTAGTAGACCCCCCGCTGCCTCTGTATCGCAGACTCAGGGGATGAGTAGGCCCCCCCCTGTCTCTGTATCATTGATTCAGGGGATGAGTAGACCCCCCGCTGCCTCTGTATCGCAGACTCAGGGGATGAGTAGGCCCCCCCCTGTCTCTGTATCACACACTCGGGGGATGAGTAGACCGCCCCCTGTCTCTGTATCATTGATTCAGGGGATGAGTAGACCCCCCCCTGCCTCTGTATCGCAGACTCAGGGGATGGGTAGACCGCCCCCTGTCTCTGTATCATTGATTCAGGGGACGAGTAGACCCCCCCCTGCCTCTGTATCGCAGACTCAGGGGATGAGTAGGCCCCCCCCCTGTCTCTGTATCACACACTCGGGGGATGAGTAGAACGCCCCCTGTCTCTGTATCATTGATTCAGGGGATGAGTAGACCCACCCCTGCCTCTGTATCGCAGACTCAGGGGATGAGTAGGCCCCCCCCGTCTCTGTATCACACACTCGGGGGATGAGTAGACCGGCCCCATGTCTCTGTATCACAGACTCAGGGAATGAGTAGGCCCCCCCCGTCTCTGTATCAAAGACTCAGGGGATGAGTAGACCGCCCCCTGTCTCTCTATCACAGACCCAGGGGATTAGTAAACTGCCCCTTGTCTCTGTATCTCAGACTCAGGGGATGAGTAGACTGCACCCCATTCTCTGTATCACAGACTCAGGGGATGAGTAGACCGCACATTTTCTCTGTATGACAGACTCAGGGGATGAGTAGACCGCACACTGTCTCTATATCACAGTCTCAGGGAATGAGTAGACCGCCTCCTGTCTCTGCATCACAGACTCAAGGGTTGAGTAGACCATCCCCTTTCTCTGTATCACAGAATGAGGGGATGAGTAGACCGTCCCCTTCCTCTCTGTCACAGACCCAGGGGATTAGTAAACTGCCCCTTGTCTCTGTATCTCAGACTCAGGGGATGAGTAGACCGCCCCCTGTCTCTGTATCACACACTCAGGGAATGAGTAGACCGCCCCCTGTCTCTGTATCACACACTCAGGGGATGAGTAGATCGCACCCTGTCTCTGTCTCACAGACTCAGGGAATGGGTAGACCGCCCCCTTCCTCTGTATCACAGACCCAGGGGATGAGTAGACCGCCCCCTGTCTCTGTATCACAGACTCAGGGGATGAGTAGACCGCCCCCTGTCTCTGGATAATAGAATCAGGGGTTGAGTAGACCGCACACTGTCTCTATATCACAGACTCAGGGGATGAGTAAACCGCCCCCTTTCTCTGTATCACAGACTCGGAGGTTGATTAGACCGCCCCCTATCTTGTATCATTGATTCAGGGGATGAGTAGACCGCCCCCTGTCTCTGCATCGCAGTCTCAGGGAATGCGTAGACCGCCCCCTGTCCCTGCATAATAGAATCAGGGGATGAGTAGACCGCCCCCTGTCTCTGCATCACAGACTCAACGAATGAGTAGACCATCCCCTTTCTCTGTATCTAAGAATTAGGGGATGAGTAGACCGCCTCCTGTCTCTATATCAGAGACTCAGGGTATGAGTAGACCGCCCCCTGTCCCCGTCTCGCACACTCGGGGGATGGTTCGAGCGCCCCCAGTCTCTGTGTCACACACTCACGGGATGAGTAGACCGCCCCCTGTCTCTGTATCATTGATTCAGGGGATGAGTAGACGGCCCCCTGTCTCTGTATCAGACACAGGGGATGAGTGGACCCCCCCCTGTCTCTGTATCACAGACTCAGGGGATGAGTAGGCCCCCCCCTGTCTCTGTATCACAGACTCAGGGGATGAGTAGACCGCCCCCTGTCTCTGAGTCACTGACTCAGGGGATGAGTAGTCTGCCCCCTTTCTCTGTATCACACACTCGGGGGATGAGTAGACCGCCCCCTGTCTCTGTATCATTGATTCAGGGGATGAGTAGACCCCCCCCTGCCTCTGTATCGCAGACTCAGGGGATGAGTATACCGCCCCCTGTCTCTGTATCATTGATTCAGGGGATGAGTAGACCCCCCCCTGCCTCTGTATCGCAGACTCAGGGGATGAGTAGGCCCCCCCCTGTCTCTGTATCACACACTCGGGGGATGAGTAGACCGCCCCCTGTCTCTGTATCATTGATTCAGGGGATGAGTAGACCCCCCCCTGCCTCTGTATCGCAGACTCAGGGGATGAGTAGACCGCCCCCTGTCTCTGTATCATTGATTCAGGGGATGAGTAGACCCCCCCCTGCCTCTGTATCGCAGACTCAGGGGATGAGTAGACCGCCCCCTGTCTCTGTATCATTGATTCAGGGGATGAGTAGACCCCCCCCTGCCTCTGTATCGCAGACTCAGGGGATGAGTAGGCCCCCCCCCTGTCTCTGTATCACACACTCGGGGGATGAGTAGAACGCCCCCTGTCTCTGTATCATTGATTCAGGGGATGAGTAGACCCACCCCTGCCTCTGTATCGCAGACTCAGGGGATGAGTAGGCCCCCCCCGTCTCTGTATCACACACTCGGGGGATGAGTAGACCGCCCCATGTCTCTGTATCACAGACTCAGGGAATGAGTAGGCCCCCCCTGTCTCTGTATCAAAGACTCAGGGGATGAGTAGACCGCCCCCTGTCTCTCTATCACAGACCCAGGGGATTAGTAAACTGCCCCTTGTCTCTGTATCTCAGACTCAGGGGATGAGTAGACCGCACCCCATTCTCTGTATCACAGACTCAGAGGATGAGTAGACCGCACATTTTCACTGTATGACAGACTCAGGGGATGAGTAGACCCCCCCCTGTCTCTGTGTAACAAACTCGGGATGAGTAGACCGCCTATTGTCTCTGTATCACACACTCGGGTGATGAGTAGACCACACCCTGTCTCTCTATCACACACTCAGGATTGAATAGATCTCCCCCAGTCTCTGTCTCATAGACCCGGGTGATGAGTAGACTGGCCCCTGTCTGTATTTCAGGGACTTTCGGGCTAAGTTGACTGCCCCCTGTCTCTGTATCACAAATTTAGGGAATGAGTAGACCGCTCCCTGTCTCTGTATCACACACTCAGGGTATGAGTAGACCGCCCCCTGTCTCTGTATCATTGATTCAGGGGATGAGTAGACGGCCCCCTTTCTCTGTATCACAGACTCAGGGGATGATTACACCGCCCCCTTCCTCTGTATCACAGACCCGGGGGATGAGTAAACTGCCCCTTGTCTCTGTATCTCAGACTCAGGGGATGTTTAGACTGCCCCCTTTCTCTGCATCACACACTCGGGGAATGAGTAGACCGCCCCCTGTCTCTGCATCACAGACTCAGTGGATGACTGGACCGCCCCCTGTCTCTGTATCACAGACTCAGTGGATGAGTAGGCCGCCCCCTGTCTTTCTATCACAGACTCAGTGGATGAGTAGACCGCCCCCTGTCTCTGTATCACATACTCAGGTGATGACTAGACCGCCCCCTGTCTTTCTATCACAGACTCAGTGGATGTGTAGACTGTCCCCTGTCTCTGTATCACAGACACAGGGGATGAGTAGACCGTCCCCTGTCTCTGTATCACAGACTCAGTGGATGAGAAGACCGCCCCCTGTCTCTGTATCTCAGGATCAGTGGATGAGCAGACTGTCCCCTGTCTCTGGTTCACAGACTCAGGTGATGAGTAGACCGGCCCCTGTCTCTGTATCACAGACTCAGGGGATGTGTAGACCGCCCCCTGTCTCTGTATCACAGACTCAGGAGATGAGTCGACCGCACCCTGTCTCTGTATCTCAGGATCAGTGGATGAGCAGACTGTCCCCTGTCTCTGTATCACAGACTCAGGTGATGAGTAGACCGGCCCCTGTCTCTGTATCACAGACTCAGGGGATGAGTAGACCGCCCCCTGTCTCTGTACCACAGACTCAGGAGATGAGTCGACCGCACCCTGTCTTTGTATCACACACTCAGTGGATGAGCAGACTGCCCCCTGTCTCTGTATAACAGCCGCAAGGGATGAGTAGACCGCCCCCTGTCTCTGTATCTCAGACTCAGGGGAAGAGTAGACCGCCCCCTGTCTTTGTGTCACAGATTCAGGGGATGAGTAGACCGTCCCCTGTCTCTGTATCACAGACTCAGGTGATGAGTCGACCGCCCCCTGTCTCTGTATCACAGACTCAGGGGATGAGTGGACCGCCCCCTGTCTCTGTATCTCAGACTCAGGGGAAGAGTAGACCGCCCCCTGTCTTTGTGTCACAGATTCAGGGGATGAGTAGACCGCCCCCTGTCTCTGTATCTCAGACTCAGGGGAAGAGTAGACCGTCCCCTGTCTTTGTATCACAGACTCAGGGGATGAGTCGACCGCCTCCTGTCTCTGTATTACAGACTCAGGGGATGATTAGACGGCCTCCTGTCTCTGTATCACAGACTCAGGGGTTGAGTAGACCGTCCCCTGTCTTTGTATCACACATTCAGTGGATGAGTAGACCGCCCCCTGTCTCTGTATCACAGTCACAAGGGATGAGTAGACCGCCACAATAATATAAAAGCAAAATACTGCGGATGCTGGAAATCTGAAACAAAAACAAGAAATGCTGGATTCACTCAGCAGGTCTGGCAGCATCTGTGGAAAGAGAAGCAGAGTTAACGTTTCGGGTCAGTGACCCTTCTTCGGAACTGACAAATATTAGAAAAGTCACAGATTATAAACAAGTGAGGTGGGGGTTGGACAAGAGATAACAAAGGAGAAGGTGCAGATTGGACCAGGCCACATAGCTGACCAAAAGGTCACGGAGCAAAGGCAAACAATATGTTAATGGTGTGTTGAAAGACAAAGCATTAGTACAGATTAGGTGTGAATATACTGAATATTGAACATCAGCAAGTGCAAACCTGAAGAAAAACAACCTGAAAAAAACAGTGGGGAAGCAAACTGAACAAACTAAGATGAAATGAAATAAATGCAAAAGAAGATTGTAAAAAATGTAAAAAGGAATGCAAAAAAAAAGGAAGAAAAAATAACTAAAAATGAAAGTAAAGTGGGGGGCTGTCATGAGTAGACCGCCCCCTGTCTCTGTATCACAGACTCAGGGAATGAGTAGACCGCCCCCTGTCTCCTTATCACACACTCAGGGGATGAGTGGACCGCACCCTGTCTCTGTATCACAGACTCAGGTGATGAGAAGACCGCCCCCTGTCTCTTTATCACAGACTCAGGGGATGAGTAGACTGTCCCCTTCCTTTGTATCACAGACTCAGGGAATGAGTAGTCCGCCCCCTGTCTCTTTATCACTCTCTCGGGGGATGAGTAGACCGCCCCCTGTCTCTGTATCACAGACTCAGGGGATGAGTAGACCGTCCCCTTCCTCTGTATCACACACACAGGGGATGAGTAAACTGCCCCCTTTCTCTGTATCAAAGACTCAGGGAATGAGCAGACCGCCCCCTGTCTCTTTATCACTCTCTCGGGGGATGAGTAGACCGCCCCCTGTCTCTTTCTCACACACTCGGGGGATGAGTAGACCGCCCCCTGTCTCTGTATCTCAAACTCAGGTGATGAGTAGACCGCACACTTTCTCTGTATGACAGAATCAGGGGTTGAGTAGACCGACCCCTTCCTCTGTATCACAGACCCAGGGGATGAGGCAAGTGCCCCTTGTCTCTGTATCTCAGACTCAGGGGATGAGTAGACCGCACACTTTCTATGCATGACAGACTCAGTGGATGAGTAGACCGCCCCCTGTCTCTGTATCACACACTCGGGGGATGAGTAGACCGCACCCTGTCTCTCTATCACACACTCAGGATTGAATAGATCACCCCCAGTCTCTGTCTCATTGACCCGGGTGATGAGTAGACTGGCCCCTGTCTGTATTTCTGGGACTTTGGGGCTGAGTAGACTGCCCCCTGTCTCTGGATCATAAATTTAGGGAATGAGTAGACCGCTCCCTGTCTCTGTATCACCTACTCAAGGGATGAGTAGACCACCCCCTGTCTCTGTATCACAGACTCAGGGAAAGAGTAGACCACCCCCTCTCTCTGTATCACAGACTCAGTGGATGAGTAGACCGCCCCCTGTCTCTGTCTCACAGACTCAGTGGATGAGTAGACCGCCCCCTGTCTCTGTATCACAGACTCAGGGAATGAGTAGACCTCCCCCTGACTCTGTATCATAGACTCAGGGGATGAGTAGACCGCCTCCTGTCTCTGTACCACAGACTCAAGGGATGATTAGACCTCCCCCTGTCTCTGTATCACAGACTCAGTGAATGAGTAGACCGCCCCCTGTCTCTGTATCACAGACTCAGTGGATGAGATGACCGCCCCCTGTCTCTGTGTCACAGAGTCAGTGGATGAGTAGACCGCCCACTGTTTCTGTATCACAGACTCAGAGAATGAGTAGACCGCCCCCTTTCTCTGTATCACAGACTCAGTGGATGAGTAGACCGTCCCCTTTCTCTGTATCACACACTCGGGGGATGAGTAGACCGCCCCCTGTCTCTGTATCATAGAATCAGGAGATGAGTAGACCGCCTCCTGTCTCTGTATCACAGACTCAGTAAATGAGTAGACCGCCCCCTGTCTCTATGTCACAGACTCAGGGTATGAGTAGACCGCCCCCTGTCTCTGTATCAAAGACTCAGGGGATGAGTCGACCGCCTCCTGTCTCTGTATCACATACTCAAGAGATGAGTAGACCCCCCCCCCTGTCTCTGTATCACAGACTCAGGGGATGAGTAGACCGCCCCCTGTCTCTGTATCACAGACTCAGTTGATGAGTAGACCGCAAACATTCTCTGTATGACAGACACAGGGGATGAGGAGACCGCCCCCTGTCTCTGTATAACAAACTCGGGTTGAGTAGACCGCCCCCAGTCTCTGTATCACAGACTCAGGGGATGAGTAGACCGCCCCCTGTCTCTGTTTCAGAGAATCAGGGGATGAGTAGACCGCCCCCTGTCTCTGGATCTTAGAATTAGGGGATGAGGCGACTGCCCCGTTTCTCTGTATCACAGACTCAGTGGATGAGAAGACCGCCCCCTGAGTCTGTATCAAAGACTCAGGGGATGAGTAGACCGCCTCCTGTCTCTGTATCACAGACTCAGTAAATGAGTAGACCGCCCCCTGTCTCTGTATCACACACTCGGGGGATGATTAGACAGCCACCTGTCTCTGTATCACAGACTCGGGAGATGAGGAGACCGCCCCCTGTCTCTGTATAATAGACTCAGGGGTTGAGTAGACCGCACACTGTCTCTGTATCACACACTCGGGGGATGATTAGACAGCCTCCTGTCTCTGTATCACAGACTCGGGAGATGAGGAGACCGCCCCCTGTCTCTGTATAATAGACTCAGGGGTTGAGTAGACCGCCCCCTGTCTCTGTATCACACACTCGGGGGATGATTAGACAGCCTCCTGTCTCTGTATCACAGACTCGGGGGATGAGGAGACCGCCCCCTGTCTCTGTATAATAGACTCAGGGGTTGAGTAGACCGCACACTGTCTCTGTATCACACACTCGGGGGATGAGTAGACCGCACCCTGTCTCTCTATCACACACTCAGGATTGAATAGATCACCCCCAGTCTCTGTCTCATTGACCCGGGTGATGAGTAGACTGGCCCCTGTCTGTATTTCTGGGACTTTGGGGCTGAGTAGACTGCCCCCTGTCTCTGGATCATAAATTTAGGGAATGAGTAGACCGCTCCCTGTCTCTGTATCACCTACTCAAGGGATGAGTAGACCACCCCCTGTCTCTGTATCACAGACTCAGGGAAAGAGTAGACCACCCCCTCTCTCTGTATCACAGACTCAGTGGATGAGTAGACCGCCCCCTGTCTCTGTCTCACAGACTCAGTGGATGAGTAGACCACCACCTGTCTCTGTATCACAGACTCAGGGAATGAGTAGACCTCCCCCTGACTCTGTATCATAGACTCAGGGGATGAGTAGACCGCCTCCTGTCTCTGTACCACAGACTCAAGGGATGATTAGACCTCCCCCTGTCTCTGTATCACAGACTCAGTGAATGAGTAGACCGCCCCCTGTCTCTGTATCACAGACTCAGTGGATGAGATGACCGCCCCCTGTCTCTGTGTCACAGAGTCAGTGGATGAGTAGACCGCCCACTGTTTCTGTATCACAGACTCAGAGAATGAGTAGACCGCCCCCTTTCTCTGTATCACAGACTCAGTGGATGAGTAGACCGTCCCCTTCCTCTGCATCACAGACCCAGGGGATGAGTAAACTGCCCCTTGTCTCTGTATCTCAGACTCAGGGGATGAGTAGACTGCCCCCTTTCTCTGTATCACACACTCGGGGGATGAGAAGACCAGCCCCTGTCTCTGTATCAAAGACTCAGGGGCTGAGTAGACCGCCCCCTGTCTCTGTATCATAGAATTAGGGGATGAGGAGACCGCCCCGTGTCTCTGTATCACAGACTCAGTGGATGAGAAGACCGCCCCCTGAGTCTGTATCAAAGACTCAGGGGATGTGTAGACCGCCCCCTGTCTCTGTATCATAGAATTAGGGGATGAGGAGACCGCCTCCTGTCTCTGTATCACAGACTCAGTAAATGAGTAGACCGCCCCCTGTCTCTATGTCACAGACTCAGGGTATGAGTAGACCGCCCCCTGTCTCTGTATCACAGACTCAGGTGATGAGTAGACCGCACACATTCTCTGTATGACAGACACAGGGGATGAGGAGACCGCCCCCTGTCTCTGTATAACAAACTCGGATTGAGTAGACCGCCCCCAGTCTCTGTATCACAGACTCAGGGGATGAGTAGACCGCCCCCTGTCTCTGTATCAGAGAATCAGGGGATGAGTAGACCGCCCCCTGTCTCTGTATCAGAGAATCAGGGGTGAGCAGACCGCCCCCTGTCTCTGTATCACAGACTCAGGGAATGAGTAGACCTCCCCCTGACTCTGTATCATAGACTCAGGGGATGAGTAGACCGCCTCCTGTCTCTGTACCACAGACTCAAGGGATGATTAGACCTCCCCCTGTCTCTGTATCACAGACTCAGTGAATGAGTAGACCGCCCCCTGTCTCTGTATCACAGACTCAGTGGATGAGATGACCGCCCCCTGTCTCTGTGTCACAGAGTCAGTGGATGAGTAGACCGCCCACTGTTTCTGTATCACAGACTCAGAGAATGAGTAGACCGCCCCCTTTCTCTGTATCACAGACTCAGTGGATGAGTAGACCGTCCCCTTCCTCTGTATCACAGACCCAGGGGATGAGTAAACTGCCCCTTGTCTCTGTATCTAAGACTCAGGGGATGAGTAGACTGCCCCCTTTCTCTGTATCACACACTCGGGGGATGAGTAGACCGCCCCCTGTCTCTGTATCATAGAATTAGGGGATGAGGAGACCGCCCCGTGTCTCTGTATCACAGACTCAGTGGATGAGAAGACCGCCCCCTGAGTCTGTATCAAAGACTCAGGGGATGAGTAGACCGCCTCCTGTCTCTGTATCACAGACTCAGTAAATGAGTAGACCGCCCCCTGTCTCTATGTCACAGACTCAGGGTATGAGTAGACCGCCCCCTGTCTCTGTATCAAAGACTCAGGGGATGAGTCGACCGCCTCCTGTCTCTGTATCACAGACTCAAGAGATGAGTAGACCCCCCCCCCTGTCTCTGTATCACAGACTCAGGGGATGAGTAGACCGCCCCCTGTCTCTGTATAACAGACTCAGGTGATGAGTAGACCGCAAACATTCTCTGTATGACAGACACAGGGGATGAGGAGACCGCCCCCTGTCTCTGGAAAACAAACTCGGGTTGAGTAGACCGCCCCCAGTCTCTGTATCACAGACTTAGGGGATGAGTAGACCGCCCCCTGTCTCTGTTTCAGAGAATCAGGGGATGAGTAGACCGCCCCCTGTCTCTGGATCATAGAATTAGGGGATGAGGCGACTGCCCCGTTTCTCTGTATCACAGACTCAGTGGATGAGAAGACCGCCCCCTGAGTCTGTATCAAAGACTCAGGGGATGAGTAGACCGCCTCCTGTCTCTGTATCACAGACTCAGTAAATGAGTAGACCGCCCCTTGTCTCTGTATCACACACTCGGGGGATGATTAGACAGCCTCCTGTCTCTGTATCACAGACTCGGGAGATGAGGAGACCGCCCCCTGTCTCTGTATAATAGACTCAGGGGTTGAGTAGACCGCACACTGTCTCTGTATCACACACTCGGGGGATGATTAGACAGCCTCCTGTCTCTGTATCACAGACTCGGGAGATGAAGAGACCGCCCCCTGTCTCTGTATAATAGACTCAGGGGTTGAGTAGACCGCCCCCTGTCTCTGTATCACACACTCGGGGGATGATTAGACAGCCTCCTGTCTCTGTATCACACACTCGGGGGATGAGTAGACCGCCCCCTGTCTCTGTATCATAGAATTAGGGGATGAGGAGACCGCCTCCTGTCTCTGTATCACAGACTCAGTAAATGAGTAGACCGCACCCTGTCTCTATGTCACAGACTCAGGGTATGAGTAGACCGCCCCCTGTCTCTGTATCACAGACTCAGGTGATGAGTAGACCGCACACATTCTCTGTATGACAGACACAGGGGATGAGGAGACCGCCCCCTGTCTCTGTATAACAAACTCGGGTTGAGTAGACCGCCCCCAGTCTCTGTATCACAGACTCAGGGGATGAGTAGACCGCCCCCTGTCTCTGTATCAGAGAATCAGGGGATGAGTAGACCGCCCCCTGTCTCTGTATCATAGAATTAGGGGATGAGGCGACTGCCCCGTTTCTCTGCATCACAGACTCAGTGGATGAGAAGACCGCCCCCTGAGTCTGTATCAAAGACTCAGGGGATGAGTAGACCGCCTCCTGTCTCTGTATCACAGACTCAGTAAATGAGTAGACCGCCCCCTGTCTCTGTTTAATAGACTCAGGGGATGAGTAGAGCGCCCCCTGTCTTTGTATCACAGACTCAGTGGATGAGAAGACCGCCCCCTGTCTCTGTATCTCAGAGTCAGTGGATGAGCAGACCGTCCCCTGTCTCTGCATCACAGACTCAGGGGATGAGTAAACTGCCCCTTGTCTCTGTATCACAGCCACAAGGGATGAGTAGACCGCCCCCTGTTTCTGTATCACAAACTCTCGGGACGAGTAGTCCGACCCCTGTCTCTGTATCACAGACACAGGAGATGAGTAGACCGTCCCCTGTCTTTGTATCACACACTCAGTGGATGAGCAGACTGCCCCCTGTCTCTGTATAACAGCCGCAAGGGATGAGTATCCCGCCCCCTGTCTCTGTATCTCAGACTCAGGGGAAGAGCAGACTGCCTCCTGCCTCTGTATCACAGACTCATGGGATGAGCAGTCCGTCCCCTGTCTTTGTATCACAGACTCAGGGGATGAGTCGACCGCCTCCTGTCTCTGCATCACAGACTCAGGGGATGATTAGACAGCCCCCTTTCGCTGTATCACAGACTCGGGGGATGAGTAGACCGCCCCCTGTCTCTGCATAATAGACTCAGGGGTTGAGCAGACCGCACACTGTCTCCATATCACAGACTCAGGGGATGAGTAGTCTGCCCCCTGTTTCGATATCACATACTCAGGGGATGAGTAGACCACCCTCTGTCTCTGCATCACAGACTCAGGGGATGAGTAGAGCGCCCCCTGTCTCTGTATCACAGACTCATGGGATGACTAGTCCGCCCCCTGTCTCTGTATCACAGACACAGGAGATGAGTAGACTGCCCCCTGTCTCTGTATAACAGCCGCAAGGGATGAGTAGACCGCCCCCTTTGTCTGCATCACAGACTCAGGGAATGAGTAGACCATCCCTTCCTCTGCATCAAAGACTCTGGGAATGAGTAGACCGCCCCCTGTCTCTGTATCTCAGATTCAGGGGAAGAGTAGAAAGCCCCCTGTTTCTGTATCATCGACTCAGGGGAAGAGTAGACCGCCCCCTGTCTTTGTATAACAGCCGCAAGGGAAGAGTAGACCGCCCCCTTTGTCTGCATCACAGACTCAGGGAATGAGTAGACCATCCCCTTCCTCTGTATCAAAGACTCAGGGGATGAGTAGACCGTCGCCTTCCTCTGTATCACAGACCCAGGGGATGAGTAGACCGCCCCCTGTCTCTGTATCACAGACTCAGGGGATGAGTAGACCGTCCCCTTCCTCTGTATCAAAGACTCAGGGGATGAGTAGACCGCTCCCTGTCTCTTTATCACACACTCGGGGGATGAGTAGGCCGCCCCCTTCCTCTGTTTCACAGACCCAGGGGATGAGTAAAATGCCCCTTGTCTCTGTATCTCAGACTCAGGGGATGAGTGGACTGCCCCCTTTCTCTGTATCACACACTCGGGGGATGAGTAGACCGCCCCCTGTCTCTGTATCAAAGACTCAGGGGATGAGTAGACCGCCTCCTGCCACTGTATCACAGACTCAAGGGATGAGAAGACCGTCCCCTGTCTCTGTATGACAGACTCAGGAGATGAGTAGACCGCACCCTGTCTCTGTATCACAGCCACAAGGGATGAGTAGACCGCCCCCTGTCTTTGCATCACACACTCAGTGGATGAGCAGACTGCCCCCTGTCTCTATATAACAGCCGCAAGGGATGAGTAGACCGCCCCCTGTCTCTGTATCTCAGACTCAGGGGAAGAGTAGACCGCCCCCTGTCTTTTTGTCACATATTCAGGGGATGAGTAGACCGCCCCCTGTCTCTGTATCACACACTCGGGGGATGAGTAGACCGCCCCCTGTCTCTGTATAATAGACTCAGGTGATGAGTAGACCGCACACTTTCTGTGCATGACAGACTCAGTGGATGAGTAGACCGCCTCCTGTCTCTGTATCACACACTCGGGGGATGAGTAGACCGGCCCCTGTTTCGGTATCACATACTCAGGGGATGAGCAGAGCGCCCCCTGTCTCTGCATCACAGACTCAGTGGATGAGAAGACCGCCCCCTGTTTCTGTTTCACATACTCAGGGGATGAGTAGACCGCCCCCTGTCTCTGTGTCACAGAGTCAGTGGATGAGTAGACCGCCCCCTGTCTCTGTATCACAGACTCAGTGGATGAGAAGACCGCCCCCTGTCTCTGTATCACAGACTCAGGGGATGAGTAGACCGGCCCCTGTTTCGGTATCACATACTCAGGGGATGAGCAGAGCGCCCCCTGTCTCTGCATCACAGACTCAGTGGATGAGAAGACCGCCCCCTGTCTCTGTGTCACAGAGTCAGTGGATGAGTAGACCGCCCCCTGTTTCTGTTTCACATACTCAGGGGATGAGTAGACCGCCCCTGTCTCTGTATCACAGACTCAGGGGATGAGTAGACCGCCCCATGTCTCTGTATCACAGACTCAGGGGATGAGTAGACCGCCCCCTGTCTCTGTATCACAGAGTCAGTGGATGAGAAGACCGCCCCCTGTCTCTGTGTCACAGAGTCAGTGGATGAGTAGACCGCCCCCTGTTTCTGTTTCACATACTCAGGGGATGAGTAGACCGCCCCTGTCTCTGTATCACAGACTCAGGGGATGAGTAGACCGCCCCATGTCTCTGTATCACAGACTCAGGGGATGAGTAGACCGCCCCCTGTCTCTGTATCACAGAGTCAGTGGATGAGTAGACCGCCCTCTGTTTCTGTTTCACATACTCAGGGGATGAGTAGACCGCCCCATGTCTCTGTATCACAGACTCAGGGGATGAGTAGAGCGCCCCCTTCCTCTGCATCACAGACTCAGGTGGTGAGTGGACCGCACACTTTCTCTGTATGACAGACTGAGGGGATGAGTAGACCGCCCCCTGTGTTAACAAACTCGGGATGAGTAGTCCGCCTCCTGTCTCTGTATCACAGACTCACGGGATGAGAAGACCGCACCCTGTCTCTCTATCACACACTCAGGATTGATTAGATCTCCCCCAGTCTCTGTCTCATAGACCCGGCTGATGAGCAGAATGGCCCCTGTATATCAGGGACTTTGGGGCTAAGTAGACCGCCCCCTGTCTCTGTATCATAGACTCAGGGGATGAGTAGACCGTCCGCTGTCTCTGTATCACAGACTCAGTGGATGAGAAGACTGGCCCCTGTCTCTGTATCAAAGACTCAGGGGATGAGTAGACCGCCCCCTGTTTCTGAATCACAGACTCAGTGGATGAGAAGACGGGCCCCTGTCTCTGTATCAAAGACTCAGGGGATGAGTAGACCGCCCCCTGTCTCTGGATCACAGACTCAGGGGATGAGTAGACCGCCCCCTGTCTCTGTATCATAGACTCAGGGGATGAGTAGACCGCCCCCTGTCTCTGTATCACAGACTCAGTGGATGAGAAGACTGGCACCTGTCTCTGTATCAAAGACTCAGGGGATGAGTAGACCGCCCCCTGTTTCTGAATCACAGACTCAGTGGATGAGAAGACGGGCCCCTGTCTCTGTATCAAAGACTCAGGGGATGAGTAGACCGCCCCCTGTCTCTGTATCACAGACTCAAGGGATGAGTAGACCGCCCCCTGTTTCTGTATCACAGACTCAAGGGATGAGTAGACCGCCCCCTGTTTCTGTTTCACATACTCAGGGGATGAGTAGACCGCCCCCTGTCTCTGTATCACAGACTCAGGGGATGAGTAGACCGCCCCCTGTTTCTGAATCACAGACTCAGTGAATGAGTAGACTACCCCCTGTCTCTGTATCACAGACCTAGTGAATGAGTTGACCGCCCCCTGTCTCTGTATCACGGGCTCAGGGGGTGAGTAGACCGCCCCCTGTCTCTTTATCACACATTCGGTGGATGAGTAGACCGCCCACTGTCTCTGTATCACAGACTCAGGTGATGAGTAGACCGCCCCCTTCCTCTGTATCACAGACCCAGGGGCAGAGTAAACTGCCCCTTGTCTCTGTTTCTCAGACTCAGGGGATGAGTAGACTGCCCCCTTTCTCTGTATCACCGACTCAGGGAATGAGTAGAAGACCCCCTGTCCCTTTATCACACACTCCGGCGATGAGTAGACCGCCCCCTGTCTCTGTATCACAGACTCAGGTGATGAGTAGACCGCCCCCTGTCTCTGTTTCACAGACTGAGTGGATGAGCAGACTGCCCCCGTCTCTGTATCACAGACTCGGGATGAGTAGACCGCCCCCTGTCTCTGTATCACAGACTCAGGGAATGAGTATACCGCCCCCTGTCTCTGTATCACAGACTCAGTGGATGAGAAGACCGGCCCCTGTCTCTGTATCAAAGACTCTGGGGATGAGTAGACCGCCCCCTGTCTCTGTATCATCGACTCAGGGGATGAGTAGACCGCCTCCTGTCACTGTATCACAGACTCAGGGGATGAGCAGATCGCCCCCTGTCTCTGTATCACAGACTCAGTGGATGAGAAGACCGGCCCCTGTCACTGTATCAAAGACTCTGGGGATGAGTAGACCGCCCCCTGTCTCTGTATCATCGACTCAGGGGATGAGTAGACCGCCTCCTGTCACTGTATCACAGACTCAGGGGATGAGCAGATCGCCCCCTGTCTCTGTATCACAGACTCAGTGGATGAGTAGACCGCCCCCTGTTTCTGTATCACAGACTCAAGGGATGTATTGACCGCCCCCTGTCTCTGTATCACAGACTCAGTGGATGAGTAGACCGCCCCCTGTCTCTGTATCATTGACTCAGGGGATGAGTAGACCGCCCCCTGTCTCTGTATCACAGACTCAGTGTATGAGAAGACCGGCCCCTGTCTCTGTATCAAAGACTCAGGGGATGAGTAGACCGCCCCCTGCTATTGTATCACAGACTCAGTGAATGAGTAGACCGCCCCCTGTTACTGTATCACATACTCAGGGGATGAGTAGAGCGCCCCCTGTCTCTGGATCACAGACTCAGGGGGTGAGTAGACCGCCCCCTGTCTCTGTCTCACAGAGTCAGTGGATGAGTAGACCGCCCCCAGTCTCTATCACAGACTCAGGGGATGAGCAGAATGCTCCCTTCCTCTGTATCACAGACCCAGGGGATGAGTAATCTGCCCCTTGTCTCTGTATCTCAGACCCAGGGGATGAGTAGAGCGCCCCCTTTCTTTGTATCACACTCTCGGGAGATGAGTAGACAGCCCCCTGTCTCTGTATCACAGACTCAGGGGATGAGTAGACCGCCCCCTGTCTCTGTATCAAAGACTCAGGGGATGAGTAGACCGCCCCCTGTCTCTGTATCATAGACTCAGGGGATGAGTAGACCGCCCCCTGTCTCTGTATCATAGACTCATGGGATGAGTAGACCGCCTCCTGTCACTGTATCAAAGAATCAGGGGATGAGTAGACCGCCCCCTGTCTCTGTATCATAGACTCAGGGGATGAGTAGACCGCCCCCTATCTCTGTATCATAGACTCAGGGGATGAGTAGACCGCGTCCTGTCACTGTATCAAAAACTCAGGGGATGAGTAGACCGCCCCCTGTCTCTGTATCATAGACTCAGGGGATGAGTAGACCGCGTCCTGTCACTGTATCAAAGACTCAGGGGATGAGTAGACCGCCCCCTGTCTCTGTATCATAGACTCAGGGGATGAGTAGACCGCCCCCTTTCTCTGTATCATAGACTCAGGGGATGAGTAGACCGCCCACTATCTCTGCATCACAGACTCAAGGGATGAGTAGACCGCCCCCTGTTTCTGAATCACAGACTCAGTGAATGAGAAGACCGCCCCCTGTCTCTGTATCACAGACTCGGGATGAGCAGACTGCCCCCTGTCTCAGGATCACAGACTCAGGGAATGAGTAGACCGCCCCCTGTCTCTGGATCACAGACTCAGGGAATGAGTAGACCGCCCCCTGTCTCCATATCACAGACTCAGTGGATGAGAAGACCGGCCCCTGTCTCTGTATCAAAGACTCTGGGGATGAGTAGACCGCCCCCTGTCTCTGTTTCAAAGACTCAGGGGATGAGAAGACCGGCCCCTGTCTCTGTATCAAAGACTCAGGGGATGAGTAGACCGCACCCTGTCTCTCTGTCACACACTCAGGATTGAATAGATCTCCCCCAGTCTCTGTCTCATAGACCCGGGTGATGAGTAGAATGGCCCCTGTCTGTATTTCAGGGATTTTGGGGCTAAGTAGACAGCCCCCTGTCTCTGTATCACAAATTTAGGGAATGAGTAGACGGCCCCCTGTCTCTGTATCACAGACTCAGGGGATGAGTAGACCGCCCCCTGTCTCTGTTTCACAGACTGAGTGGATGGGCAGACTGCCCCCTGTCGCTGCATCACAGATTCAGGGGATGAATAAACTGCCACTTGTCTCTGTACCACAGACTCAGGTGATGAGTAGACCGCCTCCTGTCTCTGTATCACAGACTCAAGGGATGTGCAGACCACCCCCTTTTTCTGTATCTCAGAATTTGGGGATGAGCAGACAGCCCCCTGTCTGTGCATCACAGACTCAGGGGATGTGTAAACTGCCCCTTGTCTCTCTCCCACAGACTCAGGTGATGAGTAGAACGCCTCCTGTCTCTGTGTCACAGACTCAGGGGATGATTAGACCGACCCCTGTCTCTGTATCTCAGACTCAGGGGAAGAGTAGACCGCCCCCTGTCTCAGTATCATAGACTCAGGGGATGTGTAGACCGCCCCCTGTCTCACTATCATAGACTCAGGGGGTGAGTAGACCGCCCCCTGTCTCTGTGTCACAGACTCAGTGGATGAGTAGACCGCCCCCTGTCTCTGGATCACAGACTCAGGGGATGAGTAGACCGCCCCCTGTCTCAGTATCATAGACTCAGGGGATGTGTAGACCGCCCCCTGTCTCACTATCATAGACTCAGGGGGTGAGTAGACCGCCCCCTGTCTCTGTGTCACAGACTCAGTGGATGAGTAGACCGCCCCCTGTCTCTGGATCACAGACTCAGGGGATGAGTAGACCGCCCCCTGTCTCTGTATCACAGACTCAGTGGATGAGAAGACGGGCCCCTGTCTCTGTATCAAAGACTCAGGGGATGAGTAGACCGCCCCCTGTCTCTGGATCACAGACTCAGGGGATGAGTAGACCGCCCCCTGTCTCTGTATCACAGACTCAGTGGATGAGAAGACGGCCCCCTGTCTCTGTATCACAGACTCAAGGGATGAGTAGACCGCCCCCTGTTTCTGAATCACAGACTCAGGGAATGAGTAGACCGCCCCCTGTCTCTGTATCACAGACCTAGTGAATGAGTTGTCCGCCCCCTGTCTCTTTATCACACATTCGGGGGATGAGTAGACCGCCCACTGTCTCTGTATCACAGACTCAGGTGATGAGTGGACCGCCCCCTTCCTCTGTATCACAGACCCAGGGGCAGAGTAAACTGCCCCTTGTCTCTGTTTCTCAGACTCAGGGGATGAGTAGACTTTCCCCTTTCTCTGTATCACAGACTCAGGTGATGAGTAGACCGCCCCCTTCCTCTGTATCACAGACCCAGGGGCAGAGTAAACTGCCCCTTGTCTCTGTATCACCGACTCAGGGAATGAGGAGAAGACCCCCTGTCCCTTTATCACACACTCCGGCGATGAGTAGACCGCCCCCTGTCTCTGTTTCACAGACTGAGTGGATGAGCAGACTGCCCCCTGTCTCTGTATCACAGACTCGGGATGAGTAGACCGTCCCCTGTCTCTGTATCACAGCCACAAGGGATGAGTAGACCGCCCCCTGTCTCTGTATCACAGACTCAGGGAATGAGTATACCGCCCCCTGTCTCTGTCTCACAGACTCAGTGGATGAGAAGTCCGGCCCTTGTCTCTGTATCAAAGACTCTGGGGATGAGTAGACCACCCCCTGTTTCTTTATCACAGACTCAAGGGATGAGTTGACCGCCCCCTGTTTCTGTATCACAGACTCAGTGAATGAGTAGACCGCCCCCTGTCTCTGTATCACAGACTCAGTGGATGAGTAGACCGTCCCCTGTCTCTGTATCATTGACTCAGGGGATGAGTAGACCGCCCCCTGTCTCTGTATCACAGACTCAGTGTATGAGAAGACGGGCCCCTGTCTCTGTATCAAAGACTCAGGGGATGAGTAGACCGCCCCCTGTTTCTGAATCACAGACTCAGTGGATGAGAAGACGGGCCCCTGTCTCTGTATCAAAGACTCAGGGGATGAGTAGACCGCCCCCTGTCTCTGTATCACAGACTCAAGGGATGAGTTGACCGCCCCCTGTTTCTGTATCACAGACTCAGTGAATGAGTAGACCGCCCCCTGTCTCTGTATCATTGACTCAGTGGATGAGTAGACCGCCCCCTGTCTCTGTATCATTGACTCAGTGAATGAGTAGACCGCCCCCTGTTACTGTATCACATACTCAGGGGATGAGTAGAGCGCCCCCTGTCTCTGGATCACAGACTCAGGGGGTGAGTAGACCGCCCCCTGTCTCTGTCTCACAGAGTCAGTGGATGAGTAGACTGCCCCCTGTCACCATCACAGACTCAGGGGATGAGCAGAACGCCCCCTGTCTCTGTATCACAGACTCAGTGTATGAGTAGACCGCCCCTTGTCTCTGTATCTCAGACTCAGGGGATGAGTCGACCGCCCCATGTTTCGATATCACATTCTCAGGGGATGAGTAGTCCACCTCCTGTCGCTGGATCTCAGAATTTGGGGATGAGTAGACAGCCCCCTGTCTCTGCACCACAGACTCAGGTGATGAGTAGACAGCCTCCTGTCAATGTATCACAGACTCAAGGGATGTGCAGACCACCCCCTTTTTCTGTATCTCAGAATTTGGGGATGAGCAGACAGCCCCCTGTCTCTGTATCACAGCCACAAGGGATGTGTAGACCGACCCCTATCTCTGTATCTCAGAGTCAGGGGAAGAGTAGACCGCCCCCTGTCTCAGTATCATAGACTCAAGGGATGAGTAGACCGCCTCCTGTCTCTGTATCACACTCAGGGAATGAGTCGACCGCCCCCTGTCTCTGTATCAGACTCAGGGAATGAGTAGACCGCCTCCTGTCTCTGTATCACATACTCAAGGGATGAGTTGACCGCCCCTTTGTCTCTGTCTCACAGACTCAGGGAATGAGTAGACCGCCCCCTGTCTCTGTATCACAGACTCTTTGGATGAGTAGACGGTCCCCTGTCACTGCATCACAGACTCAGTGGATGAGTAGACCGTCCCCTGTCACTGCATCACAGACTCAGTGGATGAGTAGACCGCCCCCTGTCTCTGCATCACAGACTCAGGGGATGAGTAGACGGTCCCCTATCTCTGTATCACAGACTCAGTGGATGAGTAGACCGTCCCCTTTCTCTCCATCACAGACTCAGTGGATGAGTAGACCGTCCCCTGTCACTGCATCACAGACTCAGTGGATGAGTAGACCGGCCCCAGTCTCTGTATCAAAGACTCAGGGGATAAGTAGACCGCCCCCTGTCTCTGTATCACAAACTCAGGGGCTGAGTAAACTGCCCCCTGTCTCTGTATCACACACTGAGGGGATAAGTAGACCGCCCCCTGTCTCTGTATCACAAATTTAGGGGATGAGTAGACCGTCCCCTGTCTTTGTATCACACACTCAGTGGATGAGCAGACTGCCCCCTGTCTCTGTATCACAGACTCAAGGGATGAGTAGACCGCCCCCTGTCTCTGTATCTCAGACTCAGGGGATGAGTAGGCCGCCCCCTGTCTCTGTATCACAGACTCAGGGAATGAGTTAACCGCCCCCTATCTCTGTATCATTGACTCAGGGGATGAGTAGACCGCCCCCTGTCTCTGTATCACAGATCCCGGGGATGAGTGGAGCGCCCCCTGTCTCTGTATCACACACTCGGGGGATGAGTAGACCGCCCCCTGTCTCTGTATCACAGACTCAGGGGATGAGTAGGCCGCCCCCTGTCTCTGTATCACAGACTCAGGGAATGAGTTAACCGCCCCCTATCTCTGTATCATTGACTCAGGGGATGAGTAGACTGCCCCATGTCTCTGTATCAAAGACTCAGGGGATGAGTAGACTGCCCCCTGCCACTGTGTCACAGTTTTAGGGGATGGGTAGACCGCCGCCTGTCTCTGTATCACAGACTCAGGGGATGAGTAGACCGCGCCATCTGTCTGCATCACAGTCTCAGGGGATGAGTAAACTGCCCCATGTCTCTGTATCAAAGACTCAGGGGATGAGTAGACTGCCCCCTGCTTCTGTGTCACAGTTTTAGGGGATGGGTAGACCGCCCCCTGTCTCTGTATCATTGATTCAGGGGATGAGTAGACGGCCACCTGTCTCTGTATCACAGACCCAGGGGATGAGAAGACCGCCCCCTGTCTCTGTATCACAGACCCAGGGGATGAGTCAACTGCCCCTTGTCTCTGTATCTCAGACTCAGGGGATGAGTAGACCGCCCCCTGTCTCTGTATCACAGACCCAGGGGATGAGAAGACCGCCCCCTGTCTCTATATCACTGACTCAGGGGATGAGTAGACTGCCCTCTATTTCGATATCAAATACTCAGGGGCTGAGTAGACCGCTCCCTGTCTCTGTTTCACTGACTCAGGGGATGAGTAGACTGCCCCCTGTCTCTGTTTCACTGACTCAGGGGATGAGTAGACCGCCCCCTGTCTCTGTATCATTGATGCAGGGAATGAGTAGACGGCCCTCTTTCTCTGTATCACAGACTCAGGGGATGAGTAGACCCCCCCCTGTCTCTGTATCACAGACTCAGGGGATGACTAGACCGCCCCCTGTCTCTGCATCACAGACTCAGGGGATGAGTGGACCGCCCCCTTCCTCTGGATCACAGACCCAGGTGATGAGTAAACTGCCCCTTTTCTCTGCATCTCAGACTCAGGGGATGAGTAGACTGCCCCCTTTCTCTGTATCACACACTCGGGGGATGAGTAGACCGCCCCCTTCCTCTGCATCACAGACCCAGGGGATGAGTAAACTGCCACTTTTATCTGTATCTCAGACTCAGGGGATGAGTAGACAGCCCCTGTCTCTGTATCACACACTCAGGGGATGAGTAAACCCACACCTGTCTCTGTATCACAGACTCAGGGGATGAGTAGGCCGCCCCCTGCCTCTGCATCACATACTCAGGGGATGAGTGGACCGCCCCCTTCCTCTGCATCAGAGACCCGGGGATGAGTAAACTGCCCCTTTTCTCTGTATCTCAGACTCAGGGGATGAGTAGACTGCCCCCTTTCTCTGTATCACACACTCGGGGGATGAGTAGACCGCCCCCTGTCTCTGTATCACAGACTGAGTGATTGAGTAGACTGCCCCCTGTCTCAGTATCACAGACTCGGGGGATGAGTAGACCGCCCCCTGTCTCGATCACAGACTCAGGGGATGAGCAGACAGCCACCTGTCTTTGTATCACAGGCACAGAGAATGAGTAAAGTGCCCCTTGTCTCTGTATCTCAGAATGAGGGGATGAGTAGACCGCCTCCTGTCTCTATGTCACAGACTCAGGGGATGAGTAGACCGCCCCCTTTCTCTGGATCACACACTCGGGGGATGAGTAGACCGCCCCCTGTCTCGATCACAGACTCAGGGGATGAGCAGACAGCCACCTGTCTTTGTATCACAGGCACAGAGAATGAGTAAAGTGCCCCTTGTCTCTGTATCTCAGAATGAGGGGATGAGTAGACCGCCTCCTGTCTCTATGTCACAGACTCAGTGGATGAGTAGACCGTCCCCTGTCACTGCATCACAGACTCAGTGGATGAGTAGACCGGCCCCAGTCTCTGTATCACAAACTCAGGGGCTGAGTAAACCGCCCCCTGTCTCTGTATCACACACTGAGGGGATAAGTAGACCGCCCCTTGTCTCTGTATCTCAGATTCAGGGGATGAGTAGACCGCCCCATGTCTCTGTATCACAGAGCCCGGGGATGAGTAGAGCGCCCCCTGTCTCTGTATCATACACTCGGGGGATGTGTAGACCGCCCCCTGTCTCTGTATCAAACACTCGGGGGATGAGTAGAACGCCCCCTGTATCTGTATCACAGACACAGGGGATGGGTACACCGACCCCTGATTCTGTATCATTGATTCTGCGGATGAGTAGACCGCCCACTGTCTCTGTATCACAGACTCAGGGGATGAGTAGACCGCCCCCTGTCTCTGTGTCACTAACTCAGGGGATGAGTAGACCGCCCCCTGTTTCTGTATCACAGAGCCCGAGGATGAGTAGAGCGCCCCCTGTCTCTGTGTCACAGACTCAGGGGATGAGTAGACCGCCCCCTGTCTCTGTATCACAGACTCAGGGGATGAGTAGACCGCCCCCTGCCTCTGTATCATTGACCCAGGGGATGAGTAGACCGCCCCCTGCCTCTGTATCACAGACCCAGTGGATGAGTAGACCGCCCCCTGCCTCTGTATCACAGACCCAGGGGATGAGTAGACCGCCCCCTGTCTCTGTATCACACACTCGGGGATGAGTGGACCGCCCCCTGTCTCTGTATCACACACTCGGGGATGAGTAGACCGCCCCCTGCCTCTGTATCACAGACCCAGGGGATGAGCAAACAGCCCCTTGTCTCTGTATCTCAGTTTCAGGGGATGAGTAGACCTTCCCCTTACTCAGTATCTGAGACTTAGGGGATGAGCAGACCACCCCCTGTCTCAGTATCACACACTCGGGGGATGAGTAGACCGCCCCCTGTCTCTGTATCACAGACTCAGGGGATGAGTAGACCGCCCCCTGTTTCTGTATCATTGATTCAGGGGATGAGTAGACCGCCCCCTGTTTCTGTATCATAGACTCAGGGGATGAGTAGACCGCCCCGTTTGTCTGCATCACAGACTCAGGGGATGAGTAGACCGCCCCCTGTCTCTTTATCACTGACTCAGGGGATGAGCAAACTGCCCCTTGTCTCTGTATCACAGACTCAGGGGATGAGTAGACTGCCCCATGTCTCTCCATCACAAACTCAGGGGATGAGTAAAGCGCCCCCTGTCTCTGTATCATACACTCGGGGGATGTGTAGACCGCCCCCTGTCTCGGTATCAAACACTCGGGGGATGAGTAGACCGCCCCCTGTCTCTGTATCACAGAGCCCGGAGATGAGTAGAGCGCCCCCTGTCTCTCTATCACAAACTCAGGGGATGAGTAGACCACCCCCTGTCTCTCCATCACAAACTCAGGGGATGAGTGGACCGCCCCCTGTCTCGGTATCAAACACTCGGGGGATGAGTAGACCGCCCCCTGTCTCTGTATCACAGAGCCCGGGGATGTGTAGACCGCCCCCTGTCTCTGTGTCACAGACTCAGGTGATGAGGAGACCGCCCCCTGTCTCTGTGTCAAAGACTCAGGGGATGAGTAGACCGCCCCCTGTCTCTTTATAACTGACCAAGGGGATGAGCAAACTGCCCCTTGTCTCTGTTTCTCAGTTTCAGGGGATGAGTAGACCACTGCCTGTCTCTGTATCACAGACCCAGGCGATGAGCAAACTGCCCCCTGTCTCTGTGTCACAGACTCAGGGGATGAGTCGACCGCCCCCTTTCTCTGGATCACACACTCGGGGGATGAGTGGACCACTACCTGTCTCTGGATCACAGACTCAGGGGATGAGGAGACCGCCCCCTGTCTCTCTGTCACAGATTCAGGGGAAGTGTAGATCGCCCCCTGTCTCTGTGTCACAGACTCAGGGGATGAGTAGACCGCCCCATGTCCCTGAATCACAGAGCCCGGGGATGGGAAGAGCGCCCCCTGTCTCTGTATCACACACACTCGGGGGATGAGGAGACCGCCCCCTGTTTCTGTATCATTGATTCAGCGGATGAGTAGACCGCCCCCAGTCTCAGAGTCACAGACTCAGGGGATGAGTAGACCGCCCCCGGTCTCTGTGTCACAGACTCAGGGGCTGAGTAGACCACCCCCATTCTCTGTATCTCAGAATTAGGGGATGAGTAGACCGCCCCCTGTCCCCATCCCGCACACTCGGGGGATGGTTAGTGCGCCCCCTGTCTCTGTATCACACACTCACGGGATGAGTAGACCGCCCCCTGTCTCTGTATCACAGACCCAGGGGATGAGTCAACTACCCCTTGTCTCTGTATCTCAGACTCAGGGGATGAGTAGACGGCCACCTGTCTCTGTATCACAGACCCAGGGGATGAGAAGACCGCCCCCTGTCTCTGTATCACAGACCCAGGGGATGAGTCAACTGCCCCTTGTCTCTGTATCTCAGACTCAGGGGATGAGTAGACCGCCCCCTGTCTCTATATCACTGACTCAGGGGCTGAGTAGACCGCCCCCTGTCTCTGTTTCACTGACTCAGGGGATGAGTAGACCGCCCCCTGTCTCTGTATCATTGATGCAGGGAATGAGTAGACGGCTCTCTTTCTCTGTATCACAGACTCAGGGGATGAGTAGACCCCCCCCCTGTCTCTGTATCACAGACTCAGGGGATGAGTAGACCGCCCCCTGTTTCTATCACAGACTCAGGGGATGAGCAGACAGCCTCCTGTCTTTGTATCACAGACACAGAGGATGAGTAAACTGCCCCTTGTCTCTGTATCTCAGAATGAGGGGATGAGTAGACCGCCTCCTGTCTCTATGTCACAGACTCAGGGGATGAGTAGACCGCCCCCTTTCTCTGGATCACACACTCGGGGAATGAGTAGACAGCCCCCTGTCTCTGTACAACAAACTCGGAATGAGGAGACCGCCCCCTGTCTCTGTATCTCAGACTCAGGGGATTAGTAGACCGCCCCCTTTCTCTGGATCACACACTCGGGGGATGAGTAGACAGCCCCCTGTCTCTTTATCACGCACTCGGGGGATGAGTAGACCGCACACTTTCTCTGCATGACAGACTCAAGGGATGAGTAGACCGCCCCCTGTTTCTGTATCACAGACTCAGGGGAAGAGTAGAACGCCCCCTGTCTCCGTATCACAGACACAGGGGATGAGTAGACCGTCCCCTTCCTCTCTATCACAGACCCAGGGAATGAGTAGACTGCCCCCTTTCTCTGTATCACAGACTCAGGGAATGAGTAGACCGCCCGCTGTCTCTGTATCACAGATCAGGGGATGAGTAAACTGCCCCTTGTCTCTATATCTCAGACTCAGTGGATGAGAAGACCGTCCCCTTCTTCTCTATCACAGACCCAGGGAATGAGTAGGCTGGCCCCTTTCTCTGTATCAAAAATTTAGGGAATGAGTAGACCGCTCCCTGTCTCTGTATCACAGACTCAGGGGATGAGTAGACCGCTCCCTGTCTCTGTATCAAAAATTTAGGGAATGAGTAGACCGCCCCCTGTCTCTGTATCAAAAATTTAGGGAATGAGTAGACCGCTCCCTGTCTCTGTATCACAGACTCAGGGGATGAGTAGACCGCTCCCTGTCTCTGTATCAAAAATTTAGGGAATGAGTAGACCGCTCCCTGTCTCTGTATCACAGACTCAGGGGATGAGTAGACCGCTCCCTGTCTCTGTATCAAAAATTTAGGGAATGAGTAGACCGCCCCCTATCTCTGTGTCACAGACTCAGGGGATGAGAAGACCGCTCCCTGTCTCTGTATCACAAATTTAGGGAATGAGTAGACCGCTCCCTGTCTCTGTATCACAAATTTAGGGAATGAGTAGACCGCCCCCTGTCTCCCTGTCACACACTCAGGATTGAATAGATCTCCCCCAGTCTCGGTCTCATAGACCCGGGGGATGAGTAGACCGCCCCCTGTCTCTGCATCACAAACTGAGGGGATGAGGAGACCACCCCCTCTCTCTGAATCACAAATTTAGGGAATGAGTAGACCGCCCCCTGTCTCTGTATCACAGAGTCATGGGATGAGTATTCCGCCCCCAGTCTCTGTATCACAGACTCAGGGGATGAGTAGACCGTCCCCTGTCTTTGTATCACAGACTCAGGGGATGAGTTAACCGCCCCCTGTCTCTGTATCACAGACTCAGGGGATGAGTAGACCGTCCCCTGTCTCTGCTTCACAGACTCAGGGGATGAGTAGACCGTCCCCTGTCTTTGTATCACAGACTCAGGGGATGAGCTAACCGCCCCCTGTCTCTGTATCACAGAGTCAGTGGATGAGTAGACCACCCCCTTTCTCTGTATCTCAGAATTAGGGGATGCGTAGACCGCCCCCTGTCTCTATATCAGAGACTCAGTGTATGAGTAGACCGCCCCCTGTCCCCGTCTCGCTCACTCGGGGGATGGTTACACCGCCCCCTGTCTCTGTATCACATACTCAGGGGATGAGTAGACCGCCCCATTTCTCTGCATCACATACTCAGGGGATGAGTAGACGGCCCCCTGTCTCTGTATCACAAACTCAGTGGATGAGTAGACTGCCCCATTTCTCTGTATCACATACTCAGGGGATGAGTAGACGGCCCCCTGTCTCTGCATCACAGACCCAGGGGATGCGTCGACCGCCTCCCTTCCTCTGTATCACAGACCCAGGGGATGAGTAGACTGCCCCCTGTCCCCATCTCGCTCACTCGGGGGATGAGTAGACCGCCCCCTGTCTCTGTATCACAGACTCAAGGGATGAGTAGACAGCCCCCTGTCTCTGTATCACAGACTCAAGGGAAGAGTAGACCGCCCCCTGTCTCTGTATCACAGACACAGGGGATGAGTAGACCGTCCCCTTCCTCTCTATCCCAGACCCAGGGAATGAGTAAACTGCCCCTTGTCTCTGTATCTCAGACTCAGGGGATGAGTAGACTGCCCCCTTTCTCTGTATCACAGACTCAAGGGATGAGTAGACCGCCCCCTGTTTCTGTATCACAGACTCAGGGGAAGAGTAGACCGCCCCCTGTCTCTGTATCACAGACTCAAGGGATGAGTAGACCGCCCCCTGTCTCTGTATCACAGACTCAAGGAAAGAGTAGACCGCCCCCTGTCTCTGTATCACAGACACAGGGGATGAGTAGACCGTCCCCGTCCTCTCTATCCCAGACCCAGGGAATGAGTAAACTGCCCCTTGTCTCTGTATCACAGACTCAGGGAATGAGTAGACGTCCCCCTGTCTGTGGATAACAAACTCGGGATGAGTAGACCGCCCCCTGTCTCTGTATCACAAATTTAGGGAATGAGTAGACCGCCCCCTGTCTCTGTGTCACAGACTCAGGGGATGAGAAGACCGCTCCCTGTCTCTGTCTCACAAATTTAGGGAATGAGTCGACCGTTCCCTGTCTCTGTATCAAAATTTAGGGAATGAGTAGACCGCTCCCTGTCTCTGTATCACAGACTCAGGGGATGAGTAGACCGCTCCCTGTCTCTGTATCACAAATTTAGGGAATGAGTAGACCGCCCCCTGTCTCTGTATCACAGTCTCAGGAGATGAGTAGACTGCCCCCTGTCTCTGTATCACAGACTCAGGAGATGAGTAGACTGCCCCCTGCCTCTGTATCACAGACTCAGGAGATGAGTAGACCGCCCCCTGTCTCTGTTTCACAGACTCAGGAGATGAGTAGACCGCCCCCTGTCTCTGTATCACAAACTCAGGGGATGAGTAGACTGCCCCCTGTCTCTGTATCACAGACTCAGGAGATGAGTAGACTGCCCCCTGTCTCTGTATCACAGACTCAGGAGATGAGTAGACCGCCCCCTGTCTCTGTTTCACAGACTCAGGAGATGAGTAGACCACCCCCTGTCTCTGTATCACAAACTCAGGGGATGAGTAGACTGCCCCCTGTCTCTGTATCACAGACTCAGGAGATGAGTAGACTGCCCCCTGTCTCTGTATCACAGACTCAGGAGATGAGTAGACCGCTCCCTGTCTCTGTATCACAAATTTAGGGAATGAGTAGACCGCCCCCTGTCTCTGTATCACAGACTCAGGGGATGAGAAGACCGCTCCCTGTCTCTGTATCACAAATTTAGGGAATGAGTAGACCGCTCCCTGTCTCTGTCTCACAAACTTGGGGGATGAGTAGACCGCCCCCTGTCTCTGCTTCACAGACTCAGGGGATGAGTAGACCGTCCCCTGTCTTTGTATCACAGACTCAGGGGATGAGCTAACCGCCCCCTGTCTCTGTATCACAGAGTCAGTGGATGAGTAGACCACCCCCTTTCTCTGTATCTCAGAATTAGGGGATGAGTAGACCGCCCCCTGTCTCTGCTTCACAGACTCAGGGGATGAGTAGACCGTCCCCTGTCTTTGTATCACAGACTCAGGGGATGAGCTAACCGCCCCCTGTCTCTGTATCACAGAGTCAGTGGATGAGTAGACCGCCCCCTGTCTCTGTATCACAGACACAGGGGATGAGTAGACCGTCCCCTTCCTCTCTATCCCAGACCCAGGGAATGAGTAAACTGCCCCTTGTCTCTGTATCACAGACTCAGGGAATGAGTAGACGTCCCCCTGTCTGTGGATAACAAACTCGGGATGAGTAGACCGCCCCCTGTCTCTGTATCACAAATTTAGGGAATGAGTAGACCGCCCCATGTCTCTGTGTCACAGACTCAGGGGATGAGAAGACCGCTCCCTGTCTCTGTCTCACAAATTTAGGGAATGAGTCGACCGTTCCCTGTCTCTGTATCAAAATTTAGGGAATGAGTAGACCGCTCCCTGTCTCTGTATCACAGACTCAGGGGATGAGTAGACCGCTCCCTGTCTCTGTATCACAAATTTAGGGAATGAGTAGACCGCCCCCTGTCTCTGTATCACAGTCTCAGGAGATGAGTAGACTGCCCCCTGTCTCTGTATCACAGACTCAGGAGATGAGTAGACTGCCCCCTGCCTCTGTATCACAGACTCAGGAGATGAGTAGACCGCCCCCTGTCTCTGTTTCACAGACTCAGGAGATGAGTAGACCGCCCCCTGTCTCTGTATCACAAACTCAGGGGATGAGTAGACTGCCCCCTGTCTCTGTATCACAGACTCAGGAGATGAGTAGACTGCCCCCTGTCTCTGTATCACAGACTCAGGAGATGAGTAGACCGCCCCCTGTCTCTGTTTCACAGACTCAGGAGATGAGTAGACCGCCCCCTGTCTCTGTATCACAAACTCAGGGGATGAGTAGACTGCCCCCTGTCTCTGTATCACAGACTCAGGAGATGAGTAGACCCCCCCTGTCTCTGTTTCACAGACTCAGGAGATGAGTAGACCGCCCCCTGTCTCTGTATCACAAACTCAGGGGATGAGTAGACTGCCCCCTGTCTCTGTATCACAGACTCAGGAGATGAGTAGACTGCCCCCTGTCTCTGTATCACAGACTCAGGAGATGAGTAGACCGCTCCCTGTCTCTGTATCACAAATTTAGGGAATGAGTAGACTGCCCCCTGTCTCTGTATCACAGACTCAGGAGATGAGTAGACCGCTCCCTGTCTCTGTATCACAAATTTAGGGAATGAGTAGACCGCTCCCTGTCTCTGTCTCACAAACTTGGGGGATGAGTAGACCGCCCCCTGTCTCTGTATCACAGAGTCATGGGATGAGTAGACCGTCCCCTGTCTTTGTATCACAGACTCAGGGGATGAGTAGACCGCCCCCTGTCTCTGTGTCACAGACTCAGGGGATGAGAAGACCGCTCCCTGTCTCTGTATCAAAAATTTAGGGAATGAGTAGACCGCTCCCTGTCTCTGTATCACAGACTCAGGGGATGAGTAGACCGCCCCCTGTCTCTGTGTCACAGACTCAGGGGATGAGAAGACCGCTCCCTGTCTCTGTATCAAAAATTTAGGGAATGAGTAGACCGCTCCCTGTCTCTGTATCACAGACTCAGGGGATGATTAGAGCGCCCCCTGTCTCTGTATCACAGACTCAGGGAATGAGTAGACGTCCCCCTGTCTGTGGATAACAAACTTGGGATGAGTAGACCGCCCCCTGTCTCTGTATCACAAATTTAGGGAATGAGTAGACCGCCCCCTTTCTCTGTGTCACAGACTCAGGGGATGAGAAGACCGCTCCCTGTCTCTGTCTCACAAATTTAGGGAATGAGTCGACCGTTCCCTGTCTCTGTATCAAAATTTAGGGAATGAGTAGACCGCTCCCTGTCTCTGTATCACAGACTCAGGGGATGAGTAGACCGCTCCCTGTCTCTGTATCACAAATTTAGGGAATGAGTAGACCGCCCCCTGTCTCTGTATCACAGTCTCAAGAGATGAGTAGACTGCCCCCTGTCTCTGTATCACAGACTCAGGAGATGAGTAGACTGCCCCCTGCCTCTGTATCACAGACTCAGGAGATGAGTAGACCGCCCCCTGTCTCTGTTTCACAGACTCAGGAGATGAGTAGACCGCCCCCTGTCTCTGTATCACAAACTCAGGGGATGAGTAGACTGCCCCCTGTCTCTGTATCACAGACTCAGGAGATGAGTAGACCGCCCCCTGTCTCTGTTTCACAGACTCAGGAGATGAGTAGACCGCCCCCTGTCTCTGTATCACAAACTCAGGGGATGAGTAGACTGCCCCCTGTCTCTGTATCACAGACTCAGGAGATGAGTAGACTGCCCCCTGTCTCTGTATCACAGACTCAGGAGATGAGTAGACCGCCCCCTGTCTCTGTTTCACAGACTCAGGAGATGAGTAGACCGCCCCCTGTCTCTGTATCACAAACTCAGGGGATGAGTAGACTGCCCCCTGTCTCTGTATCACAGACTCAGGAGATGAGTAGACCGCCCCCTGTCTCTGTTTCACAGACTCAGGAGATGAGTAGACCGTCCCCTGTCTCTGTATCACAAACTCAGGGGATGAGTAGACTGCCCCCTGTCTCTGTATCACAGACTCAGGAGATGAGTAGACTGCCCCCTGTCTCTGTATCACAGACTCAGGAGATGAGTAGACTGCCCCCTGTCTCTGTATCACAGACTCAGGAGATGAGTAGACTGCCCCCTGTCTCTGTATCACAGACTCAGGAGATGAGTAGACTGCCCCCTGTCTCTGTATCACAAACTCAGGGGATGAGTAGACTGCCCCCTGTCTCTGTATCACAGACTCAGGAGATGAGTAGACTGCCCCCTGTCTCTGTATCACAGACTCAGGAGATGAGTAGACCGCTCCCTGTCTCTGTATCACAAATTTAGGGAATGAGTAGACCGCCCCCTGTCTCTGTATCACAGACTCAGGGGATGAGAAGACCGCTCCCTGTCTCTGTATCACAAATTTAGGGAATGAGTAGACCGCTCCCTGTCTCTGTCTCACAAACTTGGGGGATGAGTAGACCGCTCCCTGTCTCTGTATCACAAATTTAGGGAATGAGTAGACCGCCCCCTGTCTCTGTGTCACAGACTCAGGGGATGAGAAGACCGCTCCCTGTCTCTGTATCAAAAATTTAGGGAATGAGTAGACCGCTCCCTGTCTCTGTATCACAGACTCAGGGGATGAGTAGACCGCTCCCTGTCTCTGTATCACAAATTTAGGGAATGAGTAGACAGCCCCCTGTCTCTGTATCACAGACTCAGGGGATGAGAAGACCGCTCCCTGTCTCTGCATCACAAATTTAGGGAATGAGTAGACCGCCTCCTGTCTCAGTATCACAGACTCAGGGGATGAATGGACGGCCCCCTGTCTCCCTGTCACACACTCAGGATTGAATAGATCTCCCCCAGTCTCGGTCTCATAGACCCGGGGGATGAGTAGACCGCCCCCTGTCTCTGTATCACAAACTGAGGGGATGAGGAGACCACCCCCTCTCTCTGAATCACAAATTTAGGGAATGAGTAGACCGCCCCCTGTCTCTGTATCACAGACTCAGGGGATGAGTGGACCGCCCCCTTCCTCTGTATCACAGACCCAGGGGATGAGTAAACTGCCCCTTTTCTCTGTATCTCAGACTCAGGGGATGAGCAGACTGCCCCCTTTCTCTGTATCACACACTCGGGGGATGAGTAGAGCGCCCCCTGTCTCTGTATCACAGACTGAGTGGATGAGCAGACCGCCCCCTGTCTCTGGATCACAGACTCGGGATGAGTAGACCGCCCCCTGTCTCTGTATCACACACTCAGGGGATGAGTAGACCCCCACCTGTCTCTGTATCACAGACTCAGGGGATGAGTAGACCGCCCCCTGTCTCTGCATCACAGACTCAGGGGATGAGTTGACCGCCCCCTTCCTCTGCATCACAGACCCGGGGGATGAGTAAACTGCCCCTTTTCTCTGTATCTCAGACTCAGGGGATGAGTAGACTGCCCCCTTTCTCTGTATCACACACTCGGGGGATGAGTAGACGGCCCCCTGTCTCAGTATCACAGACTCGGGGGATGAGTAGACCGCCCCCTGTCTCGATCACAGACTCAGGGGATGAGCAGACAGCCTCCTGTCTTTGTATCACAGACTCAAGGGAAGTGTAGACCGCCCCCTGTCTCTGTATCACAGACACAGGGGATGAGTAAACTGCCCCTTGTCTCTGTATCTCAGACTCAGGGGATGAGTAGACTGCCCCCTGTCTGTGTATCACAGACACAGGGGATGAGTAAACTGCCCCTTGTCTCTGTATCTCAGACTCAGGGGATGAGTAGACTGCCCCCTTTCTCTGTATCACAGACTCAGGGAATGAGTAGACCGCCCCCTGTCTGTGTATAACAAACTCAGGATGAGTAGACCGCCCCCTGTCTCTGTATCACAGACTCAGGGGATGAGTAAACTGCCCCTTGTCTCTATATCTCAGACTCAGGGGATGCGTAGACCGCCCCCTGTCTCTGTATCACAAATTTAGGGAATGAGTAGACCGCTCCCTGTCTCTGCATCAAAAATTTAGGGAATGAGTAGACCGTTCCCTGTCTCTGTATCACAGACTCAGGGGATGAGTAGACCGCCCCCTGTCTCTGTGTCACAGACTCAGGGGATGCGAAGACCGCTCCCTGTCTCTGTGTCACAAATTTAGGGAATGAGTAGACCGTTCCCTGTCTCTGTATCTAAAATTTAGGGAATGAGTAGACCGCTCCCTGTCTCTGTATCACAGACTCAGGGGATGAGTAGACCGCTCCCTGTCTCTGTATCACAAATTTAGGGAATGAGTAGACCGCCTTCTGTCTCAGTATCACAGACTCAGGGGATGAATGGACGGCCCCCTGTCTCCCTGTCACACACTCAGGATTGAATAGATCTCCCCCAGTCTCGGTCTCATAGACCCGGGGGATGAGCAGACCGCCCCCTGTCTCTGTATCACAAACTGAGGGGATGAGGAGACCACCCCCTCTCTCTGAATCACAAACTTAGGGAATGAGTAGACCGCGCCCTGTCTCTGTATCACAAATTTAGGGAATGAGTAGACCGCCCCCTGTCTCTGTATCACAGTCTCAGGAGATGAGTAGACTGTCCCCTGTCTCTGTATCACAGACTCAGGAGATGAGTAGACTGCCCCCTGCCTCTGTATCACAGACTCAGGAGATGAGTAGACCGCCCCCTGTCTCTGTTTCACAGACTCAGGAGATGAGTAGACCGCCCCCTGTCTCTGTATTACAAACTCAGGGGATGAGTAGACTGCCCCCTGTCTCTGTATCACAGACTCAGGAGATGAGTAGACTGCCCCCTGTCTCTGTATCACAGACTCAGGAGATGAGTAGACCGCCCCCTGTCTCTGTTTCACAGACTCAGGAGATGAGTAGACCGCCCCCTGTCTCTGTATCACAAACTCAGGGGATGAGTAGACTGCCCCCTGTCTCTGTATCACAGACTCAAGAGATGAGTAGACCGCCCCCTGTCTCTGTTTCACAGACTCAGGAGATGAGTAGACCGCCCCCTGTCTCTGTATCACAAACTCAGGGGATGAGTAGACTGCCCCCTGTCTCTGTATCACAGACTCAGGAGATGAGTAGAATGCCCCCTGTCTCTGTATCACAGACTCAGGAGATGAGTAGACCGCTCCCTGTCTCTGTATCACAAATTTAGGGAATGAGTAGACCGCCCCCTGTCTCTGTATCACAGACTCAGGGGATGAGAAGACCGCTCCCTGTCTCTGTATCACAAATTTAGGGAATGAGTAGACCGCTCCCTGTCTCTGTCTCACAAACTTGGGGGATGAGTAGACCGCCCCCTGTCTCTGTATCACAGAGTCATGGGATGAGTAGACCGTCCCCTGTCTTTGTATCACAGACTCAGGGGATGAGTAGACCGCTCCCTGTCTCTGTATCAAAAATTTAGGGAATGAGTAGACCGCTCCCTGTCTCTGTATCACAGACTCAGGAGATGAGTAGACCCCCCCTGTCTCTGTTTCACAGACTCAGGAGATGAGTAGACCGCCCCCTGTCTCTGTATCACAAACTCAGGGGATGAGTAGACTGCCCCCTGTCTCTGTATCACAGACTCAGGAGATGAGTAGACTGCCCCCTGTCTCTGTATCACAGACTCAGGAGATGAGTAGACCGCTCCCTGTCTCTGTATCACAAATTTAGGGAATGAGTAGACTGCCCCCTGTCTCTGTATCACAGACTCAGGAGATGAGTAGACCGCTCCCTGTCTCTGTATCACAAATTTAGGGAATGATTAGACCGCTCCCTGTCTCTGTCTCACAAACTTGGGGGATGAGTAGACCGCCCCCTGTCTCTGTATCACAGAGTCATGGGATGAGTAGACCGTCCCCTGTCTTTGTATCACAGACTCAGGGGATGAGTAGACCGCCCCCTGTCTCTGTGTCACAGACTCAGGGGATGAGAAGACCGCTCCCTGTCTCTGTATCAAAAATTTAGGGAATGAGTAGACCGCTCCCTGTCTCTGTATCACAGACTCAGGGGATGAGTAGACCGCCCCCTGTCTCTGTGTCACAGACTCAGGGGATGAGAAGACCGCTCCCTGTCTCTGTATCAAAAATTTAGGGAATGAGTAGACCGCTCCCTGTCTCTGTATCACAGAATAAGGGGATGATTAGAGCGCCCCCTGTCTCTGTATCACAGACTCAGGGAATGAGTAGACGTCCCCCTGTCTGTGGATAACAAACTTGGGATGAGTAGACCGCCCCCTGTCTCTGTATCACAAATTTAGGGAATGAGTAGACCGCCCCCTTTCTCTGTGTCACAGACTCAGGGGATGAGAAGACCGCTCCCTGTCTCTGTCTCACAAATTTAGGGAATGAGTCGACCGTTCCCTGTCTCTGTATCAAAATTTAGGGAATGAGTAGACCGCTCCCTGTCTCTGTATCACAGACTCAGGGGATGAGTAGACCGCTCCCTGTCTCTGTATCACAAATTTAGGGAATGAGTAGACCGCCCCCTGTCTCTGTATCACAGTCTCAGGAGATGAGTAGACTGCCCCCTGTCTCTGTATCACAGACTCAGGAGATGAGTAGACCGCCCCCTGCCTCTGTATCACAGACTCAGGAGATGAGTAGACCGCCCCCTGTCTCTGTTTCACAGACTCAGGAGATGAGTAGACCGCCCCCTGTCTCTGTATCACAAACTCAGGAGATGAGTAGACTGCCCCCTGTCTCTGTATCACAGACTCAGGAGATGAGTAGACCGCCCCCTGTCTCTGTTTCACAGACTCAGGAGATGAGTAGACCGCCCCCTGTCTCTGTATCACAAACTCAGGGGATGAGTAGACTGCCCCCTGTCTCTGTATCACAGACTCAGGAGATGAGTAGACTGCCCCCTGTCTCTGTATCACAGACTCAGGAGATGAGTAGACCGCCCCCTGTCTCTGTTTCACAGACTCAGGAGATGAGTAGACCGCCCCCTGTCTCTGTATCACAAACTCAGGGGATGAGTAGACTGCCCCCTGTCTCTGTATCACAGACTCAGGAGATGAGTAGACCGCCCCCTGTCTCTGTTTCACAGACTCAGGAGATGAGTAGACCGCCCCCTGTCTCTGTATCACAAACTCAGGGGATGAGTAGACTGCCCCCTGTCTCTGTATCACAGACTCAGGAGATGAGTAGACTGCCCCCTGTCTCTGTATCACAGACTCAGGAGATGAGTAGACCGCTCCCTGTCTCTGTATCACAAATTTAGGGAATGAGTAGACCGCCCCCTGTCTCTGTATCACAGACTCAGGGGATGAGAAGACCGCTCCCTGTCTCTGTATCACAAATTTAGGGAATGAGTAGACCGCTCCCTGTCTCTGTCTCACAAACTTGGGGGATGAGTAGACCGCTCCCTGTCTCTGTATCACAAATTTAGGGAATGAGTAGACCGCCCCCTGTCTCTGTGTCACAGACTCAGGGGATGAGAAGACCGCTCCCTGTCTCTGTATCAAAAATTTAGGGAATGAGTAGACCGCTCCCTGTCTCTGTATCACAGACTCAGGGGATGAGTAGACCGCTCCCTGTCTCTGTATCACAAATTTAGGGAATGAGTAGACAGCCCCCTGTCTCTGTATCACAGACTCAGGGGATGAGAAGACCGCTCCCTGTCTCTGCATCACAAATTTAGGGAATGAGTAGACCGCCTCCTGTCTCAGTATCACAGACTCAGGGGATGAATGGACGGCCCCCTGTCTCCCTGTCACACACTCAGGATTGAATAGATCTCCCCCAGTCTCGGTCTCATAGACCCGGGGGATGAGTAGACCGCCCCCTGTCTCTGTATCACAAACTGAGGGGATGAGGAGACCACCCCCTCTCTCTGAATCACAAATTTAGGGAATGAGTAGACCGCCCCCTGTCTCTGTATCACAGACTCAGGGGATGAGTGGACCGCCCCCTTCCTCTGTATCACAGACCCAGGGGATGAGTAAACTGCCCCTTTTCTCTGTATCTCAGACTCAGGGGATGAGCAGACTGCCCCCTTTCTCTGTATCACACACTCGGGGGATGAGTAGAGCGCCCCCTGTCTCTGTATCACAGACTGAGTGGATGAGCAGACCGCCCCCTGTCTCTGGATCACAGACTCGGGATGAGTAGACCGCCCCCTGTCTCTGTATCACACACTCAGGGGATGAGTAGACCCCCACCTGTCTCTGTATCACAGACTCAGGGGATGAGTAGACCGCCCCCTGTCTCTGCATCACAGACTCAGGGGATGAGTTGACCGCCCCCTTCCTCTGCATCACAGACCCGGGGGATGAGTAAACTGCCCCTTTTCTCTGTATCTCAGACTCAGGGGATGAGTAGACTGCCCCCTTTCTCTGTATCACACACTCGGGGGATGAGTAGACCGCCCCCTGTCTCTGTATCACAGACTCGGGATGAGTAGACGGCCCCCTGTCTCAGTATCACAGACTCGGGGGATGAGTAGACCGCCCCCTGTCTCGATCACAGACTCAGGGGATGAGCAGACAGCCTCCTGTCTTTGTATCACAGACTCAAGGGAAGTGTAGACCGCCCCCTGTCTCTGTATCACAGACACAGGGGATGAGTAAACTGCCCCTTGTCTCTGTATCTCAGACTCAGGGGATGAGTAGACTGCCCCCTGTCTGTGTATCACAGACACAGGGGATGAGTAAACTGCCCCTTGTCTCTGTATCTCAGACTCAGGGGATGAGTAGACTGCCCCCTTTCTCTGTATCACAGACTCAGGGAATGAGTAGACCGCCCCCTGTCTGTGTATAACAAACTCAGGATGAGTAGACCGCCCCCTGTCTCTGTATCACAGACTCAGGGGATGAGTAAACTGCCCCTTGTCTCTATATCTCAGACTCAGGGGATGCGTAGACCGCCCCCTGTCTCTGTATCACAAATTTAGGGAATGAGTAGACCGCTCCCTGTCTCTGCATCAAAAATTTAGGGAATGAGTAGACCGTTCCCTGTCTCTGTATCACAGGCTCAGGGGATGAGTAGACCGCCCCCTGTCTCTGTGTCACAGACTCAGGGGATGCGAAGACCGCTCCCTGTCTCTGTGTCACAAATTTAGGGAATGAGTAGACCGTTCCCTGTCTCTGTATCTAAAATTTAGGGAATGAGTAGACCGCTCCCTGTCTCTGTATCACAGACTCAGGGGATGAGTAGACCGCTCCCTGTCTCTGTATCACAAATTTAGGGAATGAGTAGACCGCCTTCTGTCTCAGTATCACAGACTCAGGGGATGAATGGACGGCCCCCTGTCTCCCTGTCACACACTCAGGATTGAATAGATCTCCCCCAGTCTCGGTCTCATAGACCCGGGGGATGAGCAGACCGCCCCCTGTCTCTGTATCACAAACTGAGGGGATGAGGAGACCACCCCCTCTCTCTGAATCACAAACTTAGGGAATGAGTAGACCGCGCCCTGTCTCTGTATCACAAATTTAGGGAATGAGTAGACCGCCCCCTGTCTCTGTATCACAGTCTCAGGAGATGAGTAGACTGCCCCCTGTCTCTGTATCACAGACTCAGGAGATGAGTAGACTGCCCCCTGCCTCTGTATCACAGACTCAGGAGATGAGTAGACCGCCCCCTGTCTCTGTTTCACAGACTCAGGAGATGAGTAGACCGCCCCCTGTCTCTGTATTACAAACTCAGGGGATGAGTAGACTGCCCCCTGTCTCTGTATCACAGACTCAGGAGATGAGTAGACTGCCCCCTGTCTCTGTATCACAGACTCAGGAGATGAGTAGACCGCCCCCTGTCTCTGTTTCACAGACTCAGGAGATGAGTAGACCGCCCCCTGTCTCTGTATCACAAACTCAGGGGATGAGTAGACTGCCCCCTGTCTCTGTATCACAGACTCAAGAGATGAGTAGACCGCCCCCTGTCTCTGTTTCACAGACTCAGGAGATGAGTAGACCGCCCCCTGTCTCTGTATCACAAACTCAGGGGATGAGTAGACTGCCCCCTGTCTCTGTATCACAGACTCAGGAGATGAGTAGACTGCCCCCTGTCTCTGTATCACAGACTCAGGAGATGAGTAGACCGCTCCCTGTCTCTGTATCACAAATTTAGGGAATGAGTAGACCGCCCCCTGTCTCTGTATCACAGACTCAGGGGATGAGAAGACCGCTCCCTGTCTCTGTATCACAAATTTAGGGAATGAGTAGACCGCTCCCTGTCTCTGTCTCACAAACTTGGGGGATGAGTAGACCGCCCCCTGTCTCTGTATCACAGAGTCATGGGATGAGTAGACCGTCCCCTGTCTTTGTATCACAGACTCAGGGGATGAGTAGACCGCTCCCTGTCTCTGTATCAAAAATTTAGGGAATGAGTAGACCGCTCCCTGTCTCTGTATCACAGACTCAGGGGATGAGTAGACCGCCCCCTGTCTCTGTGTCACAGACTCAGGGGATGAGAAGACCGCTCCCTGTCTCTGTATCAAAAATTTAGGGAATGAGTAGACCGCTCCCTGTCTCTGTATCACAGACTCAGGGGATGAGTAGACCGCTCCCTGTCTCTGTATCACAAATTTAGGGAATGAGTAGACAGCCCCCTGTCTCTGTATCACAGACTCAGGGGATGAGAAGACCGCTCCCTGTCTCTGCATCACAAATTTAGGGAATGAGTAGACCGCCTCCTGTCTCAGTATCACAGACTCAGGGGATGAATGGACGGCCCCCTGACTCCCTGTCACACACTCAGGATTGAATAGATCTCCCCCAGTCTCGGTCTCATAGACCCGGGGGATGAGTAGACCGCCCCCTGTCTCTGTATCACAAACTGAGGGGATGAGGAGACCACCCCCTCTCTCTGAATCACAAATTTAGGGAATGAGTAGACCGCCCCCTGTCTCTGTATCACAGACTCAGGGGATGAGTGGACCGCCCCCTTCCTCTGTATCACAGACCCAGGGGATGAGTAAACTGCCCCTTTTCTCTGTATCTCAGACTCAGGGGATGAGCAGACTGCCCCCTTTCTCTGTATCACACACTCGGGGGATGAGTAGAGCGCCCCCTGTCTCTGTATCACAGACTGAGTGGATGAGCAGACCGCCCCCTGTCTCTGGATCACAGACTCGGGATGGTTAGACCGCCCCCTGTCTCTGTATCACACACTCAGGGGATGAGTAGACCCCCACCTGTCTCTGTATCACAGACTCAGGGGATGAGTAGACCGCCCCCTGTCTCTGCATCACAGACTCAGGGGATGAGTTGACCGCCCCCTTCCTCTGCATCACAGACCCGGGGGATGAGTAAACTGCCCCTTTTCTCTGTATCTCAGACTCAGGGGATGAGTAGACTGCCCCCTTTCTCTGTATCACACACTCGGGGGATGAGTAGACCGCCCCCTGTCTCTGTATCACAGACTCGGGATGAGTAGACGGCCCCCTGTCTCAGTATCACAGACTCGGGGGATGAGTAGACCGCCCCCTGTCTCGATCACAGACTCAGGGGATGAGCAGACAGCCTCCTGTCTTTGTATCACAGACTCAAGGGAAGTGTAGACCGCCCCCTGTCTCTGTATCACAGACACAGGGGATGAGTAAACTGCCCCTTGTCTCTGTATCTCAGACTCAGGGGATGAGTAGACTGCCCCCTGTCTGTGTATCACAGACACAGGGGATGAGTAAACTGCCCCTTGTCTCTGTATCACAGACTCAGGGAATGAGTAGACCGCCCCCTGTCTGTGTATAACAAACTCAGGATGAGTAGACCGCCCCCTGTCTCTGTATCACAGACTCAGGGGATGAGTAAACTGCCCCTTGTCTCTATATCTCAGACTCAGGGGATGCGTAGACCGCCCCCTGTCTCTGTATCACAAATTTAGGGAATGAGTAGACCGCTCCCTGTCTCTGCATCAAAAATTTAGGGAATGAGTAGACCGCTCCCTGTCTCTGTATCACAGACTCAGGGGATGAGTAGACCGCCCCCTGTCTCTGTGTCACAGACTCAGGGGATGCGAAGACCGCTCCCTGTCTCTGTGTCACAAATTTAGGGAATGAGTAGACCGTTCCCTGTCTCTGTATCAAAAATTTAGGGAATGAGTAGACCGCTCCCTGTCTCTGTATCACAAATTTAGGGAATGAGTAGACCGCCTTCTGTCTCAGTATCACAGACTCAGGGGATGAATGGACGGCCCCCTGTCTCCCTGTCACACACTCAGGATTGAATAGATCTCCCCCAGTCTCGGTCTCATAGACCCGGGGGATGAGCAGACCGCCCCCTGTCTCTGTATCACAAACTGAGGGGATGAGGAGACCACCCCCTCTCTCTGAATCACAAACTTAGGGAATGAGTAGACCGCGCCCTGTCTCTGTATCACAGAGTCATGGGATGAGTAGTCCGCCCCCAGTCTCTGTATCACAGACTCAGGGGATGAGTAGACCGTCCCCTGTCTTTGTATCACAGACTCAGGGGATGAGTTAACCGCCCCCTGTCTCTGCTTCACAGACTCAGGGGATGATCAGACCGCCCCCTGTCTTTGTATCACAGACTCAGGGGATGAGTAGACCGCCCCCTGTCTTTGTATCACAGACTCAGGGGATGAGTAGACCGTCCCCTGTCTTTGTATCACAGACTCAGGGGATGAGTTAACCGCCCCCTGTCTCTGCTTCACAGACTCAGGGGATGAGTAGACCGTCCCCTGTCTTTGTATCACAGACTCAGGGGATGAGTTAACCGCCTCCTGTCTCTGTATCACAGACTCAGGGGATGAGTAGACCACCCCCTGTCTCTCTATCATGGACTCAGGGGATGAGTAGACCGCCCCCTGTCTCTGTATCACACAGTCAGTGGATGAGTAGACCACCCCCTTTCTCTGTATCTCAGAATTAGGGGATGCTTAGACCGCCCCCTGTCTCTATATCAGAGACTCAATGTATGAGTAGACCGCCCCCTGTCCCCGTCTCGCTCACTCGGGGGATGGTTACACCGCCCCCTGTCTCTGTATCACTCAATCACGGGATAAAGAGACCGCCCCCTGTCTATGTATCACAGACTCAGGGGATGAGGAGACCGCCCCATTTCTCTGTATCACATACTCAGGGGATGAGTAGACGGCCCCCTGTCTCTGTATCACATACTCAGGGGATGAGTAGACTGCCCCATTTCTCTGTATCACATACTCAGGGGATGCGTCGACCGCCTCCCTTCCTCTGTTTCACAGACTCAGGGGATGAGTAGACCGCCCCCCGTCTCTCCATCATCGACTCAGGGGATGATATGACCGCCCCCTGTCTCACTATCATAGACTCAGGGGATGAGTAGAGCGCCCCCTGTCGCTTTATCATAGACTCAGATGATGGGTAGACTGCACCATTTCTCTGTATCACTCACTCGGGGGATGAGTAGACCGCCCCCTGTCTCTGTATCACACACTCAGTGGATGAGTGGATTGCCCCCACTCTCTGTATCTCAGACTCAGGGAATGAGTAGAGCGTCCCCTGTCGCTGCATCTCAGACTTAGGGGTTGAGTAGACCATTCCCTTTCTCTGTCTCTCAGAATTAGGTGATGAGTAGACAGCCCCCTGTCTCTGCATCACAGAATAAGGGGATGAGTAGACCGCCCCCTGTCTTTGTATCACAGACTCAGGGGATGAGTAGACCGCCCCCTGTCTCTCTTTCATCGACTCAGGAGATGAGTAGAGTGCCCCCTGTCTCTCCATCAGAGACTCAGGGGATGATTAGAGCGCCCCCTGTCTCTGTGTCACAGACTCAGGGGATGAGTAGGCCGCCTCCTGTCTCTCTATCATGGACTCAGGGGGTGAGTAGCCCGCCCCCTGTCTCTGCATCTCAGAGTCAGTGGATGAGTAGACCGTCCCCTGTCTCTGCATCACATTCTCAGGGGATGAGTAGAACGCCCCCTGTCTCTGTATCACAGACTCAGTGGATGAGTAGACCGCCCCTTGTCTCTGTATCTCAGACTCAGGGGATGAGTAGACCGCTCCCTGTCTCTGTATCACAGACACAGGGAATGAGTAGACCGCCTCCTGTCTCTGTATAACAGACTGGGGATGATTAGACCGCCTCCTGTCTCTCTCTCACACACTCAGGATTGAATAGATCATCCTCTGTCTCAAGGACCCGGGGGATGAGTAGGCTGGTCCCTGTCTGTATTTCAGGGACTTTGGCGCTGAGTAGACTGCCCCCTGTCTCAGTTTCACAAATTTAGGGGATGAGTAGACCGCCCCCTGTCTCTGCATCACAGAGTCATGGGATGAGTAGTCCGCCCCCTGTCTCTGCATCACAGACTCAGGGGATGAGTAGACCGCCCCCTAACTCTGTATCACATACCCAGGGGATCAGTAAACTGCCCCTTGTCTCTGTATCTCAGACTCAGGGGATGAGTAGACTGTCCCCTTTCTCTGTATCACGCACTCGGGGGATGAGTGGATCGCCCCCTGTCTCTTTATCACACACTCGGGGGATGATTCGACTGTCCCCTGTCTCTTTATCTCAGATTCAGTGGATGATTGGATTGTCCCCTGTCTCTGTATCTCAGATTCAGTGGATGATTGGACCGCCCACTTTCTCTGTATCACGCACTTGGGGGATGAGTAGACCGCCCCCTGTCTCTGTATCTCAGAGTCAGTGGATGAGTAGAGCGCCCCCTGTCTTTGTATCACAGGCTCAGGGGATGAGTTAACCGCCCCCTGTCTCTGTCTCACAGACTCAGGGGATGATTAGATAGCCTCCTGTCTTTGTATCACAGACTCAGTGGATGAGTAGACCGCCCCCTGTCTCTGCATGACAGACTCAGTGGGTGAGTAGACTGGCCCCTGTCTCTGTGTCACAGACTGAGGGGATGAGTAAACCGCCCCCTGTCTTTGTATCACAGACTCAGGGGATGAGTAAACCGCTCCCTGTCTCTGTATCACAAACTCAGGGGATGAGTAGACCGCCCCCTGTCTCTGCATCATGGACTCAGGGGATGAGTAGACCGCCCCCTGTCTCTGTTTCACAGACTCAGGGGATGAGTAAACCGCCCCCTGTCTTTGTATCACAGACTCAGGGGATGAGTACACCGCTCCCTGTCTCTGTGTCACAAACTCTGGGGATGAGTAGACTGCCCCCTGTCTCTGTATCACAAATTTAGGGAAAGAGGAGACCGCCCCTTGTCTCGGTATCACAAATTTAGGGGATGAGGAAACCGCCCCCTGTCTTGGGATCACCGACTCAGGGGATGAGTAGACCGCTCCCTGTCTCTGTATCACAAACTCAGGGGATGATTTAACCGCCCCCTGTCTCTGTATCACGGACTCAGGGGATGAGTAGACCGCTCCCTGTCTCTGTATCACAAACTCAGGGGATGAGTAGACCACCCCCTATCTCTGTATCACCGACTCAGGGGATGAGTAGACCGCTCCCTGTCTCTGTATCACAAACTCAGGGGATGAGTAGACCGCCCCCTGTCTCTGTATCACGGACACAGGGGATGAGTAGACCGCCCCCTGTCTCTGTATCACAGACTCAGGGGATGAGTAGACCGCCCCCTGTCTCTGTATCACAGACTCAGGGAATGAGTAGACCGCTCACTTTCTCTGTATCACAGACACAGGGGATGAGTAGACCGCCCCCTGTCTCTGTATCACAGACTCAGGGGATGAGTAGACCGCTCACTTTCTCTGTATCACGGACTCAGGGGATTAGTAGACCGCCCCCTGTCTCTGTATCACAGACTCAGGGGATGAGTAGACCGCCCCCTGTCTCGGTTTCACAAATTTAGGGCATGAGCAGACCGCCCCTTGTCTCGGTATCACAAATTTAGGGGATGAGTAATACGCCCCCTGTCTTTGTCTCACCGCCTCAGGGGATAAGTAGACAGCCCCCTGTCTCTGTTTCACAGACTCAGGGGATGAGTAGACCCCCTGTCTCAGTTTCACAGACTCAGGGGATGAGTAGACCGCCCCCTGTCTCTGTTTCACAGACTCAGGGGATGAGTAGACCGCCCCTTGTCTCGGTATCACAAATTTAGGGGATGAGTAATACGCCCCCTGTCTTTGTCTCACCGCCTCAGGGGATAAGTAGACAGCCCCCTGTCTCTGTATCACAGACTCAGGGGATGAGTAGACCGCCCCCTGTCTCTGTATCACAGACTCAGGGGATGAGTAGACCGCCCCCTGTCTCTGTTTCACAGACTCAGGGGATGAGTAGACCGCTCCCTGTCTCTGTATCACAAACTCAGGGGATGAGCAGACCGCCCCCTGTCTCTGTATCACAGACTCAGGGGATGAGTAGACGGCCCCCTGTCTCTGTATCACAGACTCAGGGGATGAGTAGACCGCCCCCTGTCTCTGTTTCACAGACTCAGGGGATGAGTAGACCGCTCCCTGTCTCTGTATCACAAACTCAGGGGATGAGTAGACCGCCCCCTGTCTCTGTATCACAGACTCAGGGGATGAGTAGACCGCCCCCTGTCTCTGTTTCACAGACTCAGGGGATGAGTAGACCGCTCCCTGTCTCTGTATCACAAACTCAGGGGATGATTTAACCGCCCCCTGTCTCTGTATCACGGACTCAGAGGATGAGTAGACCGCTCCCTGTCTCTGTATCACAGACCAAGGGGATGAGTAGACCGCCCCCTGTCTCTGTATCACCGACTCAGGGGATGAGTAGACCGCCCCCTTTCTCTGTATCACAAACTCAGGGGATGAGTAGACCGCCCCCTATCTCTGTATCACCGACTCAGGGGATGAGTAGACCGCTCCCTGTCTCTGTATCACAAACTCAGGGGATGAGTAGACCGCCCCCTGTCTCTGTATCACGGACACAGGGGATGAGTAGACCGCCCCCTGTCTCTGTATCACAGACTCAGGGGATGAGTAGACCGCCCCCTGTCTCTGTATCACAGACTCAGGGGATGAGTAGACCGCTCACTTTCTCTGTATCACGGACTCAGGGGATTAGTAGACCGCCCCCTGTCTCTGTATCATAGACTCAGGGGATGAGTGGACCGCCCCCTGTCTCTGTATCACAGACTCAGGGGATGAGTAGACCGCCCCCTGTCTCTGTTTCACAGACTCAGGGGATGAGTAGACCGCTCCCTGTCTCTGTATCACAAACTCAGGGGATGAGTAGACCGCCCCCTGTCTCTGTATCACAGACTCAGGGGATGAGTAGACCGCCCCCTGTCTCTGTTTCACAGACTCAGGGGATGAGTAGACCGCTCCCTGTCTCTGTATCACAAACTCAGGGGATGAGTAGACCGCCCCCTGTCTCTGTATCACAGACTCAGGAGATGAGTAGACTGCCCCCTGTCTCTGTATCACAGACTCAGGAGATGAGTAGACTGCCCCCTGCCTCTGTATCACAGACTCAGGAGATGAGTAGACCGCCCCCTGTCTCTGTTTCACAGACTCAGGAGATGAGTAGACCGCCCCCTGTCTCTGTATCACAAACTCAGGGGATGAGTAGACCGCCCCCTTTCTCTGTATCACAAACTCAGGGGATGAGTAGACCGCCCCCTATCTCTGTATCACCGACTCAGGGGATGAGTAGACCGCTCCCTGTCTCTGTATCACAAACTCAGGGGATGAGTAGACCGCCCCCTGTCTCTGTATCACGGACACAGGGGATGAGTAGACCGCCCCCTGTCTCTGTATCACAGACTCAGGGGATGAGTAGACCGCCCCCTGTCTCTGTATCACAGACTCAGGGGATGAGTAGACCGCTCACTTTCTCTGTATCACGGACTCAGGGGATTAGTAGACCGCCCCCTGTCTCTGTATCATAGACTCAGGGGATGAGTGGACCGCCCCCTGTCTCTGTATCACAGACTCAGGGGATGAGTAGACCGCCCCCTGTCTCTGTTTCACAGACTCAGGGGATGAGTAGACCGCTCCCTGTCTCTGTATCACAAACTCAGGGGATGAGTAGACCGCCCCCTGTCTCTGTATCACAGACTCAGGGGATGAGTAGACCGCCCCCTGTCTCTGTTTCACAGACTCAGGGGATGAGTAGACCGCTCCCTGTCTCTGTATCACAAACTCAGGGGATGAGTAGACCGCCCCCTGTCTCTGTATCACAGACTCAGGAGATGAGTAGACTGCCCCCTGTCTCTGTATCACAGACTCAGGAGATGAGTAGACTGGCCCCTGCCTCTGTATCACAGACTCAGGAGATGAGTAGACCGCCCCCTGTCTCTGTTTCACAGACTCAGGAGATGAGTAGACCGCCCCCTGTCTCTGTATCACAAACTCAGGGGATGAGTAGACTGCCCCCTGTCTCTGTATCACAGACTCAGGAGATGAGTAGACTGCCCCCTGTCTCTGTATCACAGACTCAGGAGATGAGTAGACCGCCCCCTGTCTCTGTTTCACAGACTCAGGAGATGAGTAGACCAACCCCTGTCTCTGTATCACAGACTCAGGAGATGAGTAGACCAACCCCTGTCTCTGTCTCACAGACTCAGGGGATGATTAGACCGCCCCCTGTCTCTGTATCACAGACTCAGGGGATGAGTAGACCGCCCCCTGTTTCTGTATCACAGACTCAGGAGATGAGTAGACCGCCCCCTGTCTCTGTATCACAGCCTCAGGAGATGAGTAGACCAACCCCTGTCTCTGTATCACAAACTCAGGGGATGATTAGACCGCCCCCTGTCTCTGTGTCACAGACTCAGGAGATGAGTCGACCAACCCCTGTCTCTGTATCACAAACTCAGGGAATGATTAGACCGCCCCCTGTCTCTGTATCACAAACTCAGGGGATGGGTAAACTCCCCCTTGTCTCTGCATCTCAGACTCAGGGTATGAGTAGACTGTCCACTTTCTCTGTATCACGCACTCGGGGGATGAGTAGACCGCCCCCTGTCTCTGTATCACAGACTCAGTGAATGAGTAGACCGCCCCTTCTCTCGGTATCACAAATTTAGGGGATGAGTATACCGCCCCCTGTCTTTGTCTCACCGACTCAGGGGATGTGAGAAACGTAGCCCACTTGATAATAATTTACACCAAGTCAAACTCTGAAGAAGTAAGTTTATTTAACGTTCTTGCAAGATCGGGTGTCCTACAAGCAGGCACACCCATCATCATATTCAGTTCATGTTTATACAATACAAATCCATTTGTCCACGCCTTTATTTTACATTTTTGGTTATAACGTATTATGACACTAACCTATCCTATGGTTGCTACAGTCTCCTCCTCTGTTTACTTCTCCCCCTACTCTAACTTTCTAGCCCCTAACTCTTGTTTTTGTTTTACCTTATTTGGCTCTCCATTATGTGTTTTAACTTGCAGCTGTCAGCCTTTATCTTAGTGGGGCAGTTTCTTATTCACTACATCCTTTGTTCTAACTCTTGCTGTTTCTCTTTTATCTGCCTAAGCACAATTTTTAAGTGATGTACTGTCCCAAGGTCTGTACTTACATACCCTTATCAATTATCTTTGTCAGTGATGTACTGTCTTAAGGTCTCCACTTACAGACCCTTATCAATTCTCTTTGTCAGTGATGTACTGTCTTAAGGTCTCCACTTACATACCCTTATCAGTTCTCTTTGTCAGTGATGTACTGTCTTAAGGTCTCCACTTACATACCCTTATCAGTTCTCTTTGTCAGTGATGTACTGTCTTAAGGTCTCCACTTACATACCCTTATCAGTTCTCTTTGTCAGTGATGTACTGTCTTAAGGTCTCCACTTACATACCCTTATCAGTTCTCTTTGTCAGTGATGTACTGTCTTAAGGTCTCCCCTGACATATCCTTATCAGTTCTCTTTTTCAGTGATTTCATTATATTGTGCACAAATGACTTCTTGGTAACTTTCCACAAGCTGTAGAAACAACATTTCAGTATTTCTTTTTCTCACAATTCCCCCTTTTCTTTTACTTAATCCTTGTTGTTTTCTACATACTGCGGAGGGTTCTCATATGTCCTCTCAAATCCTCTGAGCATTATTTCAGCCGCCTTTTCAATGTCTGTATCTCCGTTGATACTATCCACTTTGTCATTACCTAACAGGTACATACTCTCTTCCTGGCCTCTTTGTATTGACATCTGCTTCGTCAAAGCTGTCTCAATCAATCGCTGTGTCAGCCCTCTTACACAAGGAATAATACAACACCCGATGGCTATTAGTATTCCGACAACCATGATCAGGGAGGTAAAAACCGAGATTATCATGCCTTTCCATTTTCCAAACCAGGATTCAAGCCACCCCGTCAGGGAAGTGTCTGCTCCTGAATTTTCAGCCATCTCTTCTGCTAAAGTTGTTAACCCTTGCAGTGCTCGGGTGATTGAACCATCGGGTGCTGTGTTATTTGGGATAAATGTGCAACATTTCCCTCCTAACATTATACACACACCTCCTTTTTCTGCTAAGATCATATCTAGAGCCAGTCGATTTTCCCAAGCCATTCTACTAGTGGCATCTAATTGTTCAGCTATACCTTTTACCGCATCTCTAGTATAATTTATAAATCTTTGTTGGTTGTAATAAATATAATTTATCCAATCTACATTTTTGTTAATAGTGACCCACTAAAACAAAGACTCGAAACCGGCGGTTATTTGGTTTCGGGCCTTGAATTCATCAGGTACCCCTCTTGGGACTCCTATGGAATCCAAGTACACCTGGTCGTCAAAAGAGTTCGCTATCGCTTCCCTTTTACCCCTTTCCCTCGTTATTATCTTTTGTTTCTCAAATGCCAAGGTGAATGGTATTGCCAATTGAACAATTGCACACGTCCCCTTCCACTGGGAGGGTAAGGTCTGTCTCAGGATTTTTCCTCCGCAATACCACCATAAATCCGCTCTGGGAACATTCAATGATGATTAGTTGCCTCCCCTGACTCTTCCAGTTACGTCCTCAGTCTCTATGCATGACTTCAACTCTCCCATATTGCTGGTTAGCTCCGCACCGTGTCGACTTACGCATGATGTGTGATTCACACTGGTGGCTAAAAGTGAAGGGGGAGTCCTTGAATCCTTTTTCTCTAGGGGAGGGAACATTATTGACAAGGATATGCAAGTTTGAATACCCCAAGCCGTCTTATCCTGATATAGGGCTAACATGCATTCCATGCCCTTTCGGTCACGCTCCCACCCCAGCGGGAAAGGTACTACTTGAGCTATCGGCCTACCAGATGCACAAGCATAGCAATTGTTTTTGTTCAAACTTTTTACAGTATATTTTATCCATTCTACCCAGGCATTTGTGTCCCCGTAACCGGTTTCTATCTCAATTGTCTTTCTCAGGTCCTTTACCTCTATTATTTTTACTATGTTAGGATCGTTATGAGAGATCCCTTTTAGTTTGTTAGATGGTTTACCATTCTTATCTATTGTTACCTGAAAACAACATTTTAATTCACCTTTCTTTTTCCCTTCTCTAACTGTTACTCCTTGTTGTCTAATTGGAAGTGGGTAATACAAAAACATCCAACCCATTTTATTTCCTGGCTACTTTTGAAAAGAAAGAGAGAAGGCACACAATATTACAGACAGTATTTCCGCGCTCGCGCCGTTATATTAAAACAAAAGTTCGTTACTCAAAGTCTTTTTAGCTTTATTATCAATGGTTCTTCTGTTAATTCGGTTGTCCAAGTTCCTTCCTCGGCCGGGGGTTGTACCGGCCCCTTGATTCTTGTGTAGTGGGTCCAACCTCTTTCTGCCGTTCTTATGGCTGTTTCAGTGGTTAGGAGAGTCTGGTATGGTCTTTCCCAGTTCAGTTGTAGTTTAGTCTCTTTCCACGATTTCACCAGAACCCAATCTCCTGGTTGGATCTTGTGCACTGCAAATTCGAGAGGTGGTGTCTGTGCGAACAGGCCTTGCTTCCTGAGGAATGACAATGAGGAAGACAACGCCAGTATATAGTTCTTTAGAAATGAATCTTTAGTTTCTAAGGTTGGCATCTCGCCCCTGGTTCCCATATAGGGTAATCCGAATAGCATTTCATAGGGGGACAGTCCCACATCTTTTCTAGGGGCTGTCCGAATTCTGAGTATCGCTATAGGTAAACATTTTGTCCAGGGTAACCTTGTTTCAAGTATCAGTTTGGACAGGTGTTTCTTTAAGGTCTGATTCATTCTTTCCACCCGCCCTGAAGAGGGAGGGTGCCAAGGGGTATGGAAGTCCCATTGGATTCCCAATCCCCTAACTATTTCTTGTAATAGCTTCGAGGTAAAATGACGTCCTTGGTCTGAAGTGCTGTGGCTGCCACAGCTTGCACACACTCTGGCCATCCCTTTTAACTATTTCATTGTGGTTTCTGCCACTTAAAATCAAAGCTCAGCAAAGCTACTATTCCTAACTTTGCTATATTTCCCATTAAGCATTGTACCATGCCTAAAAGCAAATATAAAAAAACTCAGCAACTGCTGAATCAGAAGGGTAGGCTGAGCCACCCTCTAACAAGGGGGTGTGTATTAGCCTGGTCGGTATGTTTTTCATTCTAACTTTGTCATGTCTGGGTGAGAAGAAGAGTGCTGTTGAAGTATAATGTCTCTCTCTCTCTCTCTCGCTCTCTCTCTGTACCAGCTGCAAGGCCAAGTTGCCTCAGCAGCCCTGAAGTTATGAAGTCATTTCTGATAAGCTGTCCCTCCCTACAGCACTGAAGCTAGCTTGTTAGCAGTACATGACTGATTAATTGTTTCAGGGTAGGCTGAGCCACCGTCTAACAAGGGGGCGTGTATTAGCCTGGTCGGTATGTTTTTCATTCTAACTTTCCCCTGGGATTGTCATGTCTGGGTGATAAGAAGAGTGCTGTTGAAGTACAATGTCTCTCTCTCTCTCTCTCTCGCTGTACCAGCTGCAAGGCCAAGTTGCCTCTGCAGCCCTGAAGTTATGAAGTCAGCTAGCTTGTTAGCAATACATGACTGATTAATTGTTTCATCTTAAATGTTCCCATGTAATTCTGTTCTTAAAAATTCTAAAATCTAAATTCTGTTCTCACAGTCCCCCCTTTTGATTCTTCAAAACATTTTAAAAAATCAATCCCTTGATCCCACCTAGGTGCCTTTAATGGTCTCTATTTGTCTAGAAACAGCCTTCAACACCCAGAGGGGTCGCACTCAATATGTCGCCTGCTTGTGCCATAAGAGGGGCCTGCGGTAACTCTGTAAAGGCATACGTTTTGCAGGGGCTTCAACTACTTGTTTACAACAATGCCTTTTACTATCAGATTTCTAAGGTCTTTCATCTGGCCCCTATGGCCGATATTATTGTTCTGCCACTGCGGGTCTTGATTAGGGTATTTCTGTTCAGCTGGTTCGTTTCCCCCTACCCCGGGAGGGTTTTCTCTTTCCCAAATTTTCAGGGGTCTTCTACGAGGACTTTCATTTCCTTTTTAAACACTCTTACCTCTCCTGACGTTAATGGTGCACTAACAAATCCAATTTCATTTTTTCCTATTGGTACCTCTCTCAAGGGCATCATTGTCTTAGGAGACTCTCTGTCTCTATCGTCGTCATTATCGTCGGGTTTAGGGGTGGTCCTTCTTGCTGTCCTTAGATCATATTTGGGTGTTTTTCTCCTTGGTTTTTGACTCTAAATCCCAATACTCCAACATCCGTCCCAATGGACTTTCTGGAGGGATGTTGCCGGCAGACTTTCCTTGTCTCCCATCGTCTTCCTTTTTAGACGATTTATTTCCCATGGTTAACTGAAGGGTCTTGTACCCTACGGTATTCACCTCCTAACTGAAGGGTCTTATACCTTACAGTATTCACCGCCTAACTGAAGGGTCTTATACCCTACGGTACTCACCTCCTAGCTGAAGGGTCTTATACCTTACAGTATTCACCGCCTAACTGAAGGGTCTTATACTGCCCCACAGTATTCACCGCCTAACTGAAGGGTCTTATACCCTACGGTACTCACCTCCTAGCTGAAGGGTCTTATACCTTACAGTATTCACCGCCTAACTGAAGGGTCTTATACTGCCCCACAGTATTCACCGCCTAACTGAAGGGTCTTATACCCTACGGTACTCACCTCCTAGCTGAAGGGTCTTATACTGCCCCACAGTATTCACCTCCTAACTGAAGGGTCTTGTACCCTACGGTACTCACCTCCTAGCTGAAGGGTCTTATACTGCCCCACAGTATTCACCGCCTAACTGAAGGGTCTTATACCCTACGGTACTCACCTCCTAGCTGAAGGGTCTTATACTGCCCCACAGTATTCACCGCCTAACTGAAGGGTCTTATACCCTACGGTACTCACCTCCTAGCTGAAGGGTCTTATACTGCCCCACAGTATTCACCTCCTAACTGAAGGGTCTTGTACCCTACGGTACTCACCTCCTAGCTGAAGGGTCTTAAACTGCAGTACTGAGAAGGTCTTATCCTACAGTTAACCAGTATTCACCTCCTAACTGAAGGGTCTTATACCTTACGGTATTCACCTCCTAGCTGAAGGGTCTTATACTGCCCCACAGTATTCACCTCCTAACTGAAGGGTCTTGTACCCTACGGTATTCACCTCCTAGCTGAAGGGTCTTATACCTTACGGTATTCACCTCCTAACTGAAGGGTCTTATACCATACAGTACTCACCTCCTAGCTGAAGGGTCTTATACTGCCCCACAGTATTCACCTCCTAACTGAAGGGTCTTATACCTTACGGTATTCACCTCCTAACTGAAGGGTCTTATACCATACAGTACTCACCTCCTAGCTGAAGGGTCTTATACTGCCCCACAGTATTCACCTCCTAACTGAAGGGTCTTATACATTACGGTATTCACCTCCTAGCTGAAGGGTCTTATACCTTACGGTATTCACCTCCTAACTGAAGGGTCTTATACCATACAGTACTCACCTCCTAGCTGAAGGGTTTTATACTGCAGTACTGTAAAATTCACTCCTCAAGGACTTTTGGTACTTAGAAGGTCTTATCCTACAGTTAACCATAAGTCACCAAGATAATACATAAAAGTTGTTTTTCTTACCTTGGTCCGTGCACGGAGTTGCCTGATTTCACGTGTGTACCTGCCGCGGTGACTGCAACAACTACCGTGGAATCTCCCTGCTCAGCATAGTGGGGAAAGTCTTTGCTCGAGTCGCTCTGAACAGGCTCCAGAAGCTGGCCGAGCGCGTCTACCCTGAGGCACAGTGTGGCTTTCGTGCAGAGAGATCGACTATTGACATGCTGTTCTCCCTTCGTCAGATACAGGAGAAATGCCGCGAACAACAGATGCCCCTCTACATTGCTTTCATTGATCTCACCAAAGCCTTTGACCTCGTCAGCAGACGTGGTCTCTTCAGACTACTAGAAAAGATCGGATGTCCACCAAAGCTACTAAGTATCATCACCTCATTCCATGACAATATGAGAGGCACAATTCAACATGGTGGCTCCTCATCAGAGCCCTTTCCTATCCTGAGTGGTGTGAAACAGGGCTGTGTTCTCGCACCCACACTTTTTGGGATTTTCTTCTCCCTGCTGCTTTCACATGCGTTCAAATCCTCTGAAGAAGGAATTTTCCTCCACACAAGATCAGGGGGCAGGTTGTTCAACCTTGCCCGTCTAAGAGCGAAGTCCAAAGTACGGAAAGTCCTCATCAGAGAACTCCTCTTTGCTGACGATGCTGCTTTAACATCTCACACTGAAGAGTGCCTGCAGAGTCTCATCGACAGGTTTGCGTCTGCCTGCAATGAATTTGGCCTAACCATCAGCCTCAAGAAAACGAACATCATGGGGCAGGATGTCAGAAATGCTCCATCCATCAATATTGGCGACCACGCTCTGGAAGTGGTTCAAGAGTTCACCTACCTAGGCTCAACTATCACCAGTAACCTGTCTCTAGATGCAGAAATCAACAAGCGCATGGGTAAGGCTTCCACTGCTATGTTCAGACTGGCCAAGAGAGTGTGGGAAAATGGCGCACTGACACGGAACACAAAAGTCCGAGTGTATCAGGCCTGTGTCCACAGTACCTTGCTCTACGGCAGCGAGGCCTGGACAACGTATGCCAGCCAAGAGCGACGTCTCAATTCATTCCATCTTCGCTGCCTTCGGAGAATACTTGGCATCAGGTGGCAGGACTATATCTCCAACACAGAAGTCCTTGAAGCGGCCAACATCCCCAGCTTATACACACTACTGAGTCAGCGGCGCTTCAGATGGCTTGGCCATGTGAGCCGCATGGAAGATGGCAGGATCCCCAAAGACACATTGTACAGCGAGCTCGCCACTGGTATCAGACCCACCGGCCGTCCATGTCTCCGTTATAAAGACGTCTGCAAACGCGACATGAAATCGTGTGACATTGATCACAAGTCGTGGGAGTCAGTTGCCAGCATTCGCCAGAGCTGGCGGGCAGCCATAAAGACAGGGCTAAATTGTGGCGAGTCGAAGAGACTTAGTAGTTGGCAGGAAAAAAGACAGAGGCGCAAGGGGAGAGCCAACTGTGCAACAGCCCCAACAAACAAATTTCTCTGCAGCACCTGTGGAAGAGCCTGTCACTCCAGAATTGGCCTTTATAGCCACTCCAGGCGCTGCTTCACAAACCACTGACCACCTCCAGGCGCGTATCCATTGTCTCTCGAGATAAGGAGGCCCAAAAGAAAGAAGAACCTGCCGCACTAAATACTCGTTCAGAGTGACTTCCCTAGGATCGTTTTCAGTCAATTACTCGGGTCCGCTACCAACGAGAGAAACGAGACCGTTTTTAAATTAACGGGACGTGTCTTCTCGTCTGTCATCGGCCGCGGTCCCAGCAATGATGAAGAGATCCCGGACGAGCCCCCAATTGTGAGAAACGTAGCCCACTTAATAATAATTTACACCAAGTCAAACTCTGAAGAAGTAAGTTTATTTAACGTTCTTGCAAGATCGGGTGTCCTACAAGCAGGCACACCCATCAACATATTCAGTTCATGTTTATACAATACAAATCCATTTGTCCACGCCTTTATTTTACATTATTGGTTATAACGTATTATGACACTAACCTATCCTATGGTTGCTACAGTCTCCTCCTCTGTTTACTTCTCCCCCTACTCTAACTTTCTAGCCCCTAACTCTTGTTTTTGTTTTACCTTATTTGGCTCTCCATTATGTGTTTTAACTTGCAGCTGTCAGCCTTTATCTTAGTGGGGCAGTTTCTTATTCACTACATCCTTTGTTCCAACTCTTGCTGTTTCTCTTTTATCTGCCTAAGCACAATTTTTAAGTGATGTACTGTCCCAAGGTCTGTACTTACATACCCTTATCAACTCTCTTTGTCAGTGATGTACTGTCTTAAGGTCTCCACTTACAGACCCTTATCAGTTCTCTTTATCAGTGATTTCATTATGTTGTGCACAAATGACTTCTTGGTAACTTTCCACAAGCTGTAGAAACAACATTTCTGTATTTCTTATTCTCACACACAGGCACTGACTCTGAATGGGGTAAACTTCCACAGGCACTGACTTTCACTGGGGTACACTTCCACAGGCAATGTCTCTGAATGGGTTAAACACACACAGACACTGACTCTCACTGGGGTACACTTCCACAGGCACTGACTCTCACTAGGGTACACTTACACAGGCAGTGACTCTGAGTGGGGTAAACTTCCAAAGGCACTGACTCTCACTGGGGCACACTTCCACAGGCACTAACTCTGAATGGGGTAAACTTCCACAGGCACTGACTCTGAATGGGGTTAACTTCTACTGGCTCTGAATCTGAATGGGGTACATTTCCACAGGCACTGAATCTGAATGGTGTAAGCTTCTACAGGTACTGAATCTGAATGGGGTAAACTTCTGCAGGCACTGAATCTGAATGGGGTAAACTTCTACTGGTACTGAATCTGAATGGTGTAAACTTCTACAGGTACTGAATCTGAATGGGGTAAACTTCTACAGGCACTGAATCTGAATGGTGTAAACTTCTACAGGTACTGAATCTTAATGGGGTAAACATCCACAGGCACTGACTCTGAATGGGGTAAAATTCCAAAGGCACTGTCTCTCACTGGAGTGCACTTCCACAGGCAATAATTCTCACTGGGGTACACTTCCACAGGCACTGACTCTGAATGGGTTAAACTTCCACAGGCACTGACTCTCACTGAGGTAAACTTCCACAGGCACTGACTCTGAATGGGTTAAACTTCCACAGGCACTGACTCTCACTGGGGTAAACTTCCACAGGCACTGACTCTCACTGGGGGACACTTCCACAGGCACTGACTCTGAATGGGGTAAACTTCCACAGGCACTGACTCTCACTGGGGTACACTTCCACAGGCAATGACTCTCACTGGGGTACACTTACACAGGCACTGACTCGGAATGGGGAAAACTTCCAAAGGCACTGACTCTCACTGGGGTAAACTTCCACAGGCACTGACTCTGAATGGGTTAAACTTCCACAGGCACTGACTCTCACTGGGGTAAACTTCCACAGGCACTGACTCTGAATGGGGAAAACTTCCAAAGGCACTGACTCTCACTGGGGTAAACTTCCACAGGCACTGACTCTGAATGGGTTAAACTTCCACAGGCACTGACTCTCACTGGGGTAAACTTCCACAGGCACTGACTCTCACTGGGGTACACTTCCACAGGTACTGACACTGAATGGGGTAAACGTCCACAGGCAGTGACTCTGAAAGGGGTAATCTTCTACAGACACTGAATCTGAATGGGGTAAACCTCTACAGGTACTGAATCTGCATGGGGTAAACTTCCACAGGCACTGACTCACACTGGGGGACACTTCCACAGGCACTGACTCTGAAAGGGGCAAACTTCCACAGGCCCTGACTCTCACTGGGGTACACTTCCACAGGCACTGAATCTGAATGGCGTAAACATCCACAGGTACTGACTCTGAATGGGGTAAACTTCCAGAGGCAATGACTCTCACTGGGGTACACTTCCACAGGCACTGACTCTGAATGGGGTAAACTTCCACAGGCACTGACTCTCACTGGGGTACACTTCCACAGGCAATGACTCTCACTGGGGTACACTTACACAGGCACTGACTCGGAATGGGGAAAACTTCCAAAGGCACTGACTCTCACAAGGGTACACTTCCACAGGCACTGACTCTGAATGGGGTAAACTTCCACAGGCACTGACTCTCACTGGGGTACACTTCCACAGGCACTGACTCTCACTGGGGTACACTTACACAGGCACTGACTCGGAATGGGGAAAACTTCCAAAGGCACTGACTCTCACTGGGGTACACTTCCACAGGCACTGACTCTGAATGGCGTAAACATCCACAGGCACTGACTCTGAATGGGGTAAACTTCCACAGGCACTGAACTAAAGCAAAATACTGCGGATGCTGGAAATCTGAAACAAAAACAAGAAATGCTGGAATCACTCAGCAGGTCTGGCAGCATCTGTGGAAAGAGAAGCAGACTTAACGTTTCGGGTCAGTGACCCTTCTTCGGAACTGACAAATATTAGAAAAGTCACAGATTATAAACAAGTGAGGTGGGGGTGGGGCAAGAGATAACAAAGGAGAAGGTGCAGATTGGACCAGGCCACATAGCAGACCAAAAGGTCACGGAGAAAAGGCAAACAATATTGCTTTGTCTTTCAACACAACATTAACATATTGTTTGCCTTTTCTCCGTGAACTTTTGGTCAGCTAAGTGGCCTGGTCCAATCTGCACGTGCTCCTTTGTTATCTCTTGCCCCACCCCCACCTCACTTGTTTATAATCTGTGACTTTTCTAATATTTGTCAGTTCCGAAGAAGGGTCACTGACCCGAAACGTTAACTCTGCTTCTCTTTCCACAGATGCTGCCAGACCTGCTGAGTGATTCCAGCATTTCTTGTTTTTGTTCCACAGGCACTGACCCTCACTTGGGTGCACTTCCACAGGCACTGACTCTGAATGGGGTAAACTTCCACAGGCACTGACTCTCACTGGGGCACACTTCCACAGGCACTGACTCTGAATGGGGTAAACTTCCACAGGCACTGACTCTCACTGGGGTACACTATCACAGGCACTGAATCTGAATGGGGTAAACTTCCACAGGCACTGACTCTCACTTGGGTACACTTCTTCAGGCACTGACTCTCACTGGGGTACATTTCCACAGGCACTGACTCTCACTGGTATACATTTCCATTTGCACTGACTCTGAGTGGGGTACACTTCTATAGGCACTGAATCTGAATGGTGTAAACTTCTAGAGGTACTGAATCTGAATGGGGTAAACCTGCACAGGCACTGACTCTGAATGGGGTAAACATTCACAGGCACTGACTCTCACTGGAGTACACTTCCACAGGCACTGACTCTCACTGGGGTACATTTCCACAGGCACTGACTCTGAATGGGTTAAACTTCCACAGGCACTGACTCTCACTGTGGTACACTTCCACAGGCAATGTCTCTCACTGGGGTACACTTACACAGGCACTGACTCGGAATGGGGAAAACTTCCAAAGGCACTGACTCTCACTGGGGTGCACTTCCACAGGCACTGACTCTGAATGGGTTAAACTTACACAGGCACTGACTCTCACTGGGGTAAACTTCCACAGGCACTGACTCTGAATGGGTTAAACTTCCACAGGCACTGACTCTCACTGTGGTAAACTTCCACAGGCACTGACTCTCACTGGGGTACACTTCCACAGGCACTGACACTGAATGGGGTAAACGTCCACAGGCAGTGACTCTGAAAGGGGTAATCTTCTACAGACACTGAATCTGAATTGGGTAAACTTCTACAGGTACTGAATCTGCATGGGGTAAACTTCCACAGGCACTGACTCACACTGGGGGACACTTCCACAGGCACTGACTCTGAAACGGGCAAACTTCCACAGGCACTGACTCTCACTGGGGTACACTTCCACAGGCACTGAATCTGAATGGCGTAAGCATCCACAGGCACTGACTCTGAATGGGGTAAACTTCCAGAGGCAATGACTCTCACTGGGGTACACTTCCACAGGCACAGACTCCCACTGGGGGACACTTCCACAGGCACTGACTCTGAATGGGGTAAACTTCCACAGGCACTGACTCTCACTGGGGTACACTTCCACAGGCACAGATTCCCACTGGGGGACACTTCCACAGGCACTGAATCTGAATGGCGTAAACATCCACAGGCACTGACTGTGAATGGGGTAAACTTCCACAGGCACTGACTCTCACTGGGGGACACTTCCACAGGCACTGACTCTGAATGGGGTAAACTTCCACAGGCACTGAACTAAAGCAAAATACTGCGGATGCTGGAAATCTGAAACAAAAACAAGAAATGCTGGAATCACTCAGCAGGTCTGGCAGCATCTGTGGAAAGAGAAGCAGATTTAACGTTTCGGGTCAGTGACCCTTCTTCGGAACTGACAAATATTAGAAAAGTCACAGATTATAAACAAGTGAGGTGGGGGTGGGGCAAGAGATAACAAAGGAGAAGGTGCAGATTGGACAGGCCACATAGCAGACCAAAAGGTCACGGAGAAAAGGCAAACAATATTGCTTTGTCTTTCAACACACCATTAACATATTGTTTGCCTTTTCTCCGTGAACTTTTGGTCAGCTAAGTGGCCTGGTCCAATCTGCACGTGCTCCTTTGTTATCTCTTGCCCCACCCCCACCTCACTTGTTTATAATCTGTGACTTTTCTAATATTTGTCAGTTCCGAAGAAGGGTCACTGACCCGAAACATTAACTCTGCTTCTCTTTCCACAGATGCTGCCAGACCTGCTGAGTGATTCCAGCATTTCTTGTTTTTGTTCCACAGGCACTGACCCTCACTTGGGTGCACTTCCACAGGCACTGACTCTGAATGGGGTAAACTTCCACAGGCACTGACTCTCACTGGGGCACACTTCCACAGGCACTGACTCTGAATGGGGTAAACTTCCACAGGCACTGACTCTCACTGGGGTACACTATCACAGGCACTGAATCTGAATGGGGTAAACTTCCACAGGCACTGACTCTCACTTGGGTACACTTCTTCAGGCACTGACTCTCACTGGGGGACATTTCCACAGGTACTGACTCTCACTGGGGTACATTTCCACAGGCACTGACTCTCACTGGGGTACACTTCCACAGGCAATGACTCTCACTGGGGTACACTTACACAGGCACTGACTCGGAATGGGGAAAACTTCCAAAGGCACTGACTCTCACAAGGGTACACTTCCACAGGCACTGACTCTGAATGGGGTAAACTTCCACAGGCACTGACTCTCACTGGGGTACACTTCCACAGGCACTGACTCTCACTGGGGTACACTTACACAGGCACTGACTCGGAATGGGGAAAACTTCCAAAGGCACTGACTCTCACTGGGGTACACATCCACAGGCACTGACTCTGAATGGGGTAAACTTCCACAGGCACTGACTCTCACTGGGGTACATTTCCACAGGCACTGACTCTCACTGGGGTACACTTCCACAGGCAATGACTCTCACTGGGGTACACTTACACAGGCACTGACTCGGAATGGGGAAAACTTCCAAAGGCACTGACTCTCACTGGGGTACACTTCCACAGGCCCTGACTCTGAATGGCGTAAACATCCACAGGCACTGACTCTGAATGGGGAAAACTTCCAAAGGCACTGACTCTCACTGGGGTACACTTCCACAGGCACTGACTCTGAATGGCGTAAACATCCACAGGCACTGACTCTGAATGGGGTAAACTTCCACAGGCACTGACTCTGAATGGGGTAAACTTCCACAGGCACTGAACTAAAGCAAAATACTGCGGATGCTGGAAATCTGAAACAAAAACAAGAAATGCTGGAATCACTCAGCAGGTCTGGCAGCATCTGTGGAAAGAGAAGCAGACTTAACGTTTCGGGTCAGTGACCCTTCTTCGGAACTGACAAATATTAGAAAAGTCACAGATTATAAACAAGTGAGGTGGGGGTGGGGCAAGAGATAACAAAGGAGAAGGTGCAGATTGGACCAGGCCACATAGCAGACCAAAAGGTCACGGAGAAAAGGCAAACAATATTGCTTTGTCTTTCAACACAACATTAACATATTGTTTGCCTTTTCTCCGTGAACTTTTGGTCAGCTAAGTGGCCTGGTCCAATCTGCACGTGCTCCTTTGTTATCTCTTGCCCCACCCCCACCTCACTTGTTTATAATCTGTGACTTTTCTAATATTTGTCAGTTCCGAAGAAGGGTCACTGACCCGAAACGTTAACTCTGCTTCTCTTTCCACAGATGCTGCCAGACCTGCTGAGTGATTCCAGCATTTCTTGTTTTTGTTCCACAGGCACTGACCCTCACTTGGGTGCACTTCCACAGGCACTGACTCTGAATGGGGTAAACTTCCACAGGCACTGACTCTCACTGGGGCACACTTCCACAGGCACTGACTCTGAATGGGGTAAACTTCCACAGGCACTGACTCTCACTGGGGTACACTATCACAGGCACTGAATCTGAATGGGGTAAACTTCCACAGGCACTGACTCTCACTTGGGTACACTTCTTCAGGCACTGACTCTCACTGGGGTACATTTCCACAGGCACTGACTCTCACTGGTATACATTTCCATTTGCACTGACTCTGAGTGGGGTACACTTCTATAGGCACTGAATCTGAATGGTGTAAACTTCTAGAGGTACTGAATCTGAATGGGGTAAACCTGCACAGGCACTGACTCTGAATGGGGTAAACATTCACAGGCACTGACTCTCACTGGAGTACACTTCCACAGGCACTGACTCTCACTGGGGTACATTTCCACAGGCACTGACTCTGAATGGGTTAAACTTCCACAGGCACTGACTCTCACTGTGGTACACTTCCACAGGCAATGTCTCTCACTGGGGTACACTTACACAGGCACTGACTCGGAATGGGGAAAACTTCCAAAGGCACTGACTCTCACTGGGGTGCACTTCCACAGGCACTGACTCTGAATGGGTTAAACTTACACAGGCACTGACTCTCACTGGGGTAAACTTCCACAGGCACTGACTCTGAATGGGTTAAACTTCCACAGGCACTGACTCTCACTGTGGTAAACTTCCACAGGCACTGACTCTCACTGGGGTACACTTCCACAGGCACTGACACTGAATGGGGTAAACGTCCACAGGCAGTGACTCTGAAAGGGGTAATCTTCTACAGACACTGAATCTGAATTGGGTAAACTTCTACAGGTACTGAATCTGCATGGGGTAAACTTCCACAGGCACTGACTCACACTGGGGGACACTTCCACAGGCACTGACTCTGAAACGGGCAAACTTCCACAGGCACTGACTCTCACTGGGGTACACTTCCACAGGCACTGAATCTGAATGGCGTAAGCATCCACAGGCACTGACTCTGAATGGGGTAAACTTCCAGAGGCAATGACTCTCACTGGGGTACACTTCCACAGGCACAGACTCCCACTGGGGGACACTTCCACAGGCACTGACTCTGAATGGGGTAAACTTCCACAGGCACTGACTCTCACTGGGGTACACTTCCACAGGCACAGATTCCCACTGGGGGACACTTCCACAGGCACTGAATCTGAATGGCGTAAACATCCACAGGCACTGACTGTGAATGGGGTAAACTTCCACAGGCACTGACTCTCACTGGGGGACACTTCCACAGGCACTGACTCTGAATGGGGTAAACTTCCACAGGCACTGAACTAAAGCAAAATACTGCGGATGCTGGAAATCTGAAACAAAAACAAGAAATGCTGGAATCACTCAGCAGGTCTGGCAGCATCTGTGGAAAGAGAAGCAGATTTAACGTTTCGGGTCAGTGACCCTTCTTCGGAACTGACAAATATTAGAAAAGTCACAGATTATAAACAAGTGAGGTGGGGGTGGGGCAAGAGATAACAAAGGAGAAGGTGCAGATTGGACCAGGCCACATAGCAGACCAAAAGGTCACGGAGAAAAGGCAAACAATATTGCTTTGTCTTTCAACACACCATTAACATATTGTTTGCCTTTTCTCCGTGAACTTTTGGTCAGCTAAGTGGCCTGGTCCAATCTGCACGTGCTCCTTTGTTATCTCTTGCCCCACCCCCACCTCACTTGTTTATAATCTGTGACTTTTCTAATATTTGTCAGTTCCGAAGAAGGGTCACTGACCCGAAACATTAACTCTGCTTCTCTTTCCACAGATGCTGCCAGACCTGCTGAGTGATTCCAGCATTTCTTGTTTTTGTTCCACAGGCACTGACCCTCACTTGGGTGCACTTCCACAGGCACTGACTCTGAATGGGGTAAACTTCCACAGGCACTGACTCTCACTGGGGCACACTTCCACAGGCACTGACTCGGAATGGGGTAAACTTCCACAGGCACTGACTCTCACTGGGGTACACTATCACAGGCACTGAATCTGAATGGGGTAAACTTCCACAGGCACTGACTCTCACTTGGGTACACTTCTTCAGGCACTGACTCTCACAGGGGGACATTTCCACAGGTACTGACTCTCACTGGGGTACATTTCCACAGGCACTGACTCTCACTGGGGTACACTTCCACAGGCAATGACTCTCACTGGGGTACACTTACACAGGCACTGACTCGGAATGGGGAAAACTTCCACAGGCACTGACTCTGAATGGGGTAAACTTCCACAGGCACTGACTCTCACTGGGGTACACTTCCACAGGCACTGACTCTCACTGGGGTACACTTACACAGGCACTGACTCGGAATGGGGAAAACTTCCAAAGGCACTGACTCTCACTGGGGTACACTTCAACAGGCCCTGACTCTGAATGGCGTAAACATCCACAGGCACTGACTCTGAATGGGGTAAACTTCCACAGGCACTGACTCTCACTGGGGTACATTTCCACAGGCACTGACTCTCACTGGGGTACACTTCCACAGGCAATGACTCTCACTGGGGTACACTTACACAGGCACTGACTCGGAATGGGGAAAACTTCCAAAGGCACTGACTCTCACTGGGGTACACTTCCACAGGCCCTGACTCTGAATGGCGTAAACATCCACAGGCACTGACTCTGAATGGGGAAAACTTCCACAGGCACTGACTCTGAATGGGGTAAACTTCCACAGGCACTGACTCTCACTGGGGGACACTTCCACAGGCACTGACTCTGAATGGGGTAAACTTCCACAGGCACTGAACTAAAGCAAAATACTGCGGATGCTGGAAATCTGAAACAAAAACAAGAAATGCTGGAATCACTCAGCAGGTCTGGCAGCATCTGTGGAAAGAGAAGCAGAGTTAACGTTTCGGGTCAGTGACCCTTCTTCGGAACTGACAAATATTAGAAAAGTCACAGATTATAAACAAGTGAGGTGGGGGTGGGGCAAGAGATAACAAAGGAGAAGGTGCAGATTGGACCAGGCCACATAGCAGACCAAAAGGTCACGGAGAAAAGGCAAACAATATTGCTTTGTCTTTCAACACAACATTAACATATTGTTTGCCTTTTCTCCGTGAACTTTTGGTCAGCTAAGTGGCCTGGTCCAATCTGCACGTGCTCCTTTGTTATCTCTTGCCCCACCCCCACCTCACTTGTTTATAATCTGTGACTTTTCTAATATTTGTCAGTTCCGAAGAAGGGTCACTGACCCGAAACTTTAACTCTGCTTCTCTTTCCACAGATGCTGCCAGACCTGCTGAGTGATTCCAGCATTTCTTGTTTTTGTTCCACAGGCACTGACCCTCACTTGGGTGCACTTCCACAGGCACTGACTCTGAATGGGGTAAACTTCCACAGGCACTGACTCTCACTGGGGCACACTTCCACAGGCACTGACTCTGAATGAGGTAAACTTCCACAGGCACTGACTCTCACTGGGGTACACTATCACAGGCACTGAATCTGAATGGGGTAAACTTCCACAGGCACTGACTCTCACTGGGGGACATTTCCACAGGCACTGACTCTCACTGGGGTACATTTCCACAGGCACTGACTCTCACTTGGGTACACTTCTACAGGCACTGACTCTCACTTGGGTACACTTCTGCAGGCACTGACTCTCACTGGGGTACATTTCCACAGGCACTGACTCTCACTGGTATACATTTCCATTTGCACTGACTCTGAGTGTGGTACACTTCTATAGGCACTGAATCTGAATGGTGTAAACTTCCAGAGGTACTGAATCTGAATGGGGTAAACTTGCACAGGCACTGACTCTGAATGGGGTAAACATTCACAGGCACTGACTCTCACTGGAGTACACTTCCACAGGCACTGACTCTCACTGGGGTACATTTCCACAGGCACTGACTCTGAATGGTTTAAACTTCCACAGGCACTGACTCTCACTGGGGTACACTTACACAGGCACTGACTCGGAATGGGGAAAACTTCCAAAGGCACTGACTCTCACTGGGGTACACTTCCACAGGCACTGACTATGAATGGGTAAAACTTCCACAGGCACTGACTCTCACTGGGGTACACTTCCACAGGTACTGACTCTGAATGGGTTAAACTTCCACAGGCACTGACTCTCACTGGGGTACACTTCCACAGGTACTGACACTGAAAAGGGTAAACGTCCACAGGCAGTGACTCTGAAAGGGGTAATCTTCTACAGGTACTGAATCTGCATGGGGTAAACTTCCACAGGCACTGATTCACACTGGGGGACACTTCCACAGGCACTGACTCTGAAAGGGGCAAACTTCCACAGGCACTGACTCTCACTGGGGTACACTTCCACAGGCACTGAATCTGAATGGCGTAAGCATCCACAGGCACTGACTCTGAATGGGGTAAACTTCCAGAGGCAATGACTCTCACTGGGGTACACTTCCACAGGCACAGACTCCCACTGGGGGACACTTCCACAGGCACTGACTCTGAATGGGGTAAACTTCCACAGGCACTGACTCTCACTGGGGTACACTTCCACAGGCACTGACTCCCACTGGGGGACACTTCCACAGGCACTGACTCTGAATGGGGTAAACTTCCACAGGCACAGACTCCCACTGGGGGACACTTCCACAGGCACTGACTCTGAATGGGGTAAACTTCCACAGGCACAGACTCCCACTGGGGGACACTTCCACAGGCACTGAATCTGAATGGCGTAAACATCCACAGGCACTGACTCTGAATGGGGTAAACTTCCACAGGCACTGACTCTCACTGGGGGACACTTCCACAGGCACTGACTCTGAATGGGGTAAACTTCCACAGGCACTGAACTAAAGCAAAATACTGCGGATGCTGGAAATCTGAAACAAAAACAAGAAATGCTGGAATCACTCAGCAGGTCTGGCAGCATCTGTGGAAAGAGAAGCAGATTTAACGTTTCGGGTCAGTGACCCTTATTCGGAACTGACAAATATTAGAAAAGTCACAGATTATAAACAAGTGAGGTGGGGGTGGGGCAAGAGATAACAAAGGAGAAGGTGCAGATTGGACCAGGCCACATAGCAGACCAAAAGGTGACGGAGAAAAGGCAAACAATATTGCTTTGTCTTTCAACACACAATTAACATATTGTTTGCCATTTCTCCGTGAACTTTTGGTCAGCTAAGTGGCCTGGTCCAATCTGCACCTGCTCCTTTGTTATCTCTTGCCCCACCCCCACCTCACTTGTTTATAATCTGTGACTTTTCTAATATTTGTCAGTTCCGAAGAAGGGTCACTGACCCGAAACGTTAACTCTGCTTCTCTTTCCACAGATGCTGCCAGACCTGCTGAGTGATTCCAGCATTTCTTGTTTTTGTTCCACAGGCACTGACCCTCACTTGCGGGCACTTCCACAGGCACTGACTCTGAATGGGGTAAACTTCCACAGGCACTGACTCTCACTGGGGCACACTTCCACAGGCACTGACTCTGAATGGGGTAAACTTCCACAGGCACTGACTCTCACTGGGGTACACTATCACAGGCACTGAATCTGAATGGGGTAAACTTCCACAGGCACTGACTCTCACTTGGGTACACTTCTTCAGGCACTGACTCTCACTGGGGGACATTTCCACAGGCACTGACTCTCACTGGGGTACATTTCCACAGGCACTGACTCTCACTTGGGTACACTTCTACAGGCACTGACTTTCACTTGGGTACACTTCTGCAGGCACTGACTCTCACTGGGGTTCATTTCCACAGGCACAGAATCTCACTGGTATACATTTCCATATGCACTGACTCTGAGTGGGGTACACTTCTCTCGGCACTGAATCTGAATGGTTTAAACTTCTAGAGGTACTGAATCTGAATGGGGTAAACTTGCACCGGCCTTGACTCTGAATGGGGTAAACATTCACAGGCACTGACTCTCACTGGGGTACACTTCCACAGGCACTGACTCTCACTGGGGTACATTTCCACATGCACTGACTCTGAATGGGTTAAAC